>NW_024609881.1:45725162-45855471 GCF_016920785.2 Ixodes scapularis | reverse complement strand
GGTGGAGCACTCAGTCTCAGTCAGGACTCATTTTTGGTTGCGACCCAAAAGCACGACAAGACCAAGGACGATCAAGAATACCAAGACTGAGATCAACTTCAAAACTGCCATCAACGAGACTGATTGTGAGGTTAACAACACTTGTAATTCTACATTTGTAAATAGTTGGTCTAAACTTTCCCTTTTTTAATGTACTTTCCAACGTTACTAAAACCCTCAGTTGAGAAACTTACCCTTGAAACCTAGACCGCTGGCGTCCACCGAGACCGAACTAAATACGACAACAGCACCCCCCCTTTAGCGACGAGTTGAAACATGAAAGTTGCTTTGCATAGCTACTGCGAGATGGCCCTGCGAGATGGCGCCACCGGCCCTTGCCCGACTCGACCTGCAGCCGTGCAGTTTTCAGAGTGGACGCTGCGGAAGAAATGGCGGCGTTGCGATCGCCATTAGCTCGCTTCTCGAGTACGGATCGGAGCAGCTTTTTTAAAGCAGGCTCTATGGCAGTTTCCCAACTGAGGGGTTTAAGTAACGCTGTTACTTTCTTTTATTACTTTGACGGTGTGTCCCGCTTCCTTATTTGTTGGTCTCACCATATCCAAGCACTACAGTCATGCTTCTGTAATTGTTCTATCATCCCCAAAACAAGCATAACCATAAAAAGCCTAGTGACTGGCGCTTTTGACTCTGCTTAATTGGTCCAATTTCCTCGTAGCATCAGCTGTGTCTGGTATTAAAGGGTAGATGAAGAGGTCCTTGAATTCGAACAATCAGTAAATGTTGTAATGTAGACACCTTAAAAATGATCTGTGTTAAGTTTTTTTTCGACCTTATTAGAAGGAGCGTCGAAATAGCCATTTAAAATTTCGACGTATACCTGCCCGTCGTGGAGCGCTCGAGGGTAGGAAAGCGTGCGAACGGAGAGACAAACTGGCACAAGTGACGTCCTCACTTGTGCTCGCCACCCGCCGCCCTTGCTCGCCACTAAGCGGGCTCGGGGATGCCAACGATGGCGTCAATACGCTCTGGACGAAGTAGGTGGCATGACGTCATGCGGCTGATGCTTAGTCACAAACAAATTCGAATAGGAAGTGCCACCGGATGCAAGTCAGGTTCTAAAGTTATGACTATACCCGGCAGGTTTTACGAGCCGACAGAGCGGCATCGACAGTGCCGAAAGACATGGAGCAAACCGAACCGTCAAAGCGCGGACGACAAGAAAGTCACCGTTTGAGGTATTGAACAAGAGCTATGGCATCATACTACACCGAAGACGTCGCCTGGGTAATTTGAAAATCATTCGTCTCTTGGGCAACCTTGTGCACCCTTGTGCACCCTTGTGGTCGATTGTCTGATAGACTCCCACGGGATGAGGGCTAGGGCTAGGGCTTCGCTGTGCCGGAAATTACTACGAATGCCCGCTTGTGTTTTGATTCATCAATGAGTGCCTGCCTCCTGAGACATCGTGCGGTCGACGCGAAACAAAATCGACGCGACTGAGTGGCAAGTTGCAACATGCTGAACCACCGAAGCGTGAAGTACGGGTGACAACAAAATAGCACAGATCAGCGCTTGAGCTAGGGCTCACCTGCGTATGAAGACATCGGAGTCTGGCTGAGTCAAAGAGCCGGTTTGTAAACTGGTCAATGTCGTCGTATCTACTTTACACTCCACTAAAATGTTGTGTATATCGGCATATCTATTGTAAATAAAACAGCTATGCTATAACGCTTGAAAACTATATAGTGGACCCAGCATTCCCTCCCCGTCACGTTATGAAGCTGAACAAGATGAGTCGATTTCCCACGGGTTGGCGCGAGGGTAGTGAAACCTGGAATGACGAACGAGTGATGTTGGTTTTTTGCGTTTGGAAACCAAAAGAAATTTAACCATGTGAATTTATTTGGATGTAATCGTACTCATACGGATTAACTTACTCAGACCGAACGCTTTGATCGAGATCGATGATCACGATGCAGGAGGTATGCACGCACCTTACCGACGCAATCCGCTACATCGTTGTTTACTGACAAAATCATTTCGATCATAACGTACCGTACGCTGATCTTGTGAGGTTCAAACTACGTATCAGTGTTACGGAGTTGTCTCTCCTGAATTCGAATGATTCCGGAATCATTCTGCTTTTTCGCTATCCCGGAATGGAATGGGGAGTGGAATGGGATTGGAATTGGATAACTTTTGCCCGGAATGGAGTGGGAATGGAATGGGGCTCGGACCTTACGCGAGCTGTGTCGATTATCCTCCAGGGACTACGGGCTGAGGGAGCAATTCGCTAGCGGATGGTTTGCTTTGCTCATGGTTTCCTGTTGTTTTGCGGAGCTAGCGCTCCGCAAACAACAGGACACACGAAAAACATTTTTCGTAGTAGACAACAATGTGCTGGTGACTTTAAGTGGTATAGTCGCCGAACGTGTTGGGTTTATACGTCGTGTGCAGAACGTCAATCTCAAAGAGCTCCACCCACCAGCAAAATCCTTTGCAGAAGTCTTCAAGGGACTCGGGACAGCTGAAGGACGTCGAGTACGCAATCAAGCTCAAGCCTGGCAGCGTGGGTGTCGTCATGCCAGCTAGAAGAGTAGCCGTGGCACTTCAGGAAAAGGTGAAGGCGGAGCTATAGCACATGGAGGAGCAAGGCGCCATTGCAAAGGTAACCGAGCCAACGAAATGGTCTAGCCGCATGGTCACAGTTGTTAAAAAGGACAAGATATGCATCTGTCTGTGTCTAACAGCACTTAAGAAAGCGCTCTTGCGCGAGAATTACCTCATGCCAACGCTAGAGCAGGTTGCTCTGCGGCTTGCAGAGGCCAAGTTCTTTTCCACTTTAGACGCCGCGTCCGGAGTTTGGCAAATCAAACTCACGGAGGCTAGCTCTAGGCACTGCACGATGAGCACACCGTTCGGGCGCTATCGCTTTCTTCGCATGCCCTTTGAGATCGCTTCTGCGCCGGAAATCTTTCAAGCCGCAATGCACCGATTGCTGTCTATCTAAAACGAACGCCTTAACGGCGCTCGTTTTAGATAGACAGGAGGCGACCAGCCCTCTCGTGATGATGGTTTATTAGACTGCCTCGGTATTTCTGAAGCGGACGCTCTTCTTCTCTCCTGATCTTCTCTCCGCTTGGTGGAGGGAGTCGCCCCGTCTGGGAACGGACGCACATAACTTCGTTGCCCAGGATCCGATTCCTGCGGCTACGGCACGCGCCCCAGCTGGCGGTTCTCTGGGCGCCGCAGAATCTGCGACGCACGCACACACACGCGCACACACACACGCACTGGTAGGGGGCGAATTCAAGTTCACATCGGAGCTTGTTTTCCAACAGGATGATATATTACTGTGGGGAGAACGAAAGAACACTACTATAACCTGACTCTGGTTTTGACGCGGTGTCGAGAACACAACCTCAGATTGAACCCCAAGAAGTGCACCTTTTTGCAGCGAAAAGTCCTCTACCTGGGACACGTCTTCGAAGCGCAAGGCCTGCGCCACGACCCAGAATGGGTGAACGACATCCTGCAGATGCCGGAGCCAAAAAACTGTAAGGAGCTTCAAGTTTAGCTCGGCACAATGAATTTTGTGCCGCGCTTTATTCCCAACATGTCAGTCTTAACAACGCCACTTCGGACATTGCTACGTAAAGATATAGCATGAGTCTGGAAGGAAAAACAGCAAGAAAGCTTTGAAGCATTGCGACATGAACTGATAAAAGCGCCGGTTGTCTCATACTTCGACCCAAAAAAACCACTCACGCTCTCGGTTGACGCCAGAGAGGGGTTAGCGCCGTGCTTAGCCAAGACGGCCACCCTATCGCTTTTTCGTCTCGCTCACTTACTCACTAGCAACAACGCTATGCAGAAATTGAAAAAGAGACGTTGAGGATTGTGCATGGCTGCACAAAATTTCACGATTGCATCTTTGGCCAAGCAAGTGTGACAGTGGAAACGGATCACCGTCCCCTAGTATCCATTTTTGACAAGCCGTTGCATCAGTGCCCACTGCGGTTGCAACGCATGCGATTGTCCTTGCAACGCTATCTTATCAAATTGCAATACAAGCCCCGAAAAGAACTATTCCTAGCGGATGCTCTGTCACGGTTCCCCAGCAAAGTCAAAATTCAAGAAGAAGCCGAACAGTTTCGAGTGAATGTGCTTGATTATGTTTCAGCTTCCGAACGGCGTTTGAAAGATCTACTAGCAGCTACCAACGCAGATCCCGCGCTCGTAAAGCTTCGTGACTTCGTTGAAACGATTTGGCCAGACAACAAGCAAGCTGTCCCAGAGGTGGTTCGACCATGCTGGACGTACCGAGAGAAGGTAAACACACAAGATAGTCTGTTGTTCCGCAGCAACAAGGTAATTATACCTAGCTCCAAAAAAGTCGAAATCATACGTCTTCTTTATGCGGCTCACGCGGGAGCGGAAAAGATGAAAGCCCGGGCTAGGACTGTAGTGTTTTGGCCAAACATGTCTGCAGATATAGGAGCAGTTTTGCATGGCATGCAAAATTTGTCGGACTCATGCGCCACCAAACGCCAAAATGCCACTTCTGAGCCATGATGACCCTACGCTGCCGTGGGAAGTAGTGGGCCTAGACATCTTCTCCTATGGCGGCCAAGAGTTCGCCGTCATCGTGGACTTTTATTCCATTCTTTACATTTGGGAACTACAGCGCACCACCGCGAACTCGGTTAAAACGTGGTTTGCGGAGGCCTTCTCTGTTCATGGACCAACCTTTGAGGTTGGTCACCGACAACGGCCCACAATTCACCAGCAGAGAATTCCGGGATTTCCTAGAGGAGCTAGACATTACCTACGTCACCTCCAGCTGTACAGGAAGCAAAGAAGCTGCTTAAGGAATGTTCCCTTAAAGTTCCCGACCTTTATTTGGCTCTAATGGAGTAGCGGAACGCCCCACGGGACGACATTCTTAAATCCCCTTCGCAGAGATTGATGGAATGGCAGACACGAACCCTGCTTTTCGTGCCCACAAGCCACCTGGAGCCAGAGACTGTGCCGACCAAGGCGTCCACAACCAACTACAAGAGATCCACCAACGGCAAAGATGGTTCTGCAACCGGGGCGCCAGGGACCTGCCGACGTTGTCACGAGGACAACAGGTCACGAACAAGACAAACGAACGTGAGCTCCTGCTACCGTCCTGAGACAAGCGAACACGCCGCGCTCGATAATCCTGCAGACCGAAAACGGCCGCGAAGTCCGCCGCACCCGCGAGCGCCTCCGGGAGTTAGGGGCCCCGCACGACGCAGCCCCTGCCAAATCTGAGGCGCCTGGAACCTCTGAAGCCTCCGACGCTCAAGACGTCAAACAGCCTCCAGAACCTCGGAGAAGTTCAAGCGTACGTCAACAACCTCGTCGGTACCCTCTGCCCGGGAGACATTCGGACGGAGGGGAGATGTAGCGTGGTTAAAGTCTGTGTCATCGTGACGTCCCGAACCAAGCCGGTACACGTGACAAGTTACATCACGCCTCGGCTATATACGCCGCTGCCTTTTCTAAATAATCCTCTTTCATCACCCGACGTCTGGCCCGCTTACAAGCTTGAAGGGCGTCGTGGTTGGAAGAGAAGCATAAGCCGGTACTCTACGGGTGTTCCGAGAATCGCATACCGACATGGCCCAAAATAATAATCTAGACAGGGAATATACCACTTGATCCAAAGAGTCAGGGCTGCAGTGAAACCAGTCCCAAGATTCCGTGGCCGATGTCCATCGACCTAGACTGCTTCCTGGAAAATGACCAGCGCGCGAATATACTTAAAGCAGGTGCTTAACGCCAAGGTCCCTTAAAACCAAGAGGCTGCGACTGTTTATGTGGCATTGGCTCGCCCACACGTGGTTCCCCATATAATTTATTGGGTGATCCTGCATTTCATTGAATAGCAGTGAACATTAAAAAAAAAACAAGTTTGCCTCTTTGGTGACGGTCGTACTTCGATATTTATTCTCGAAGCCACTCGACCCAAATGAACCTTTTCCAAGAAATGTTCCGTTCATGAGCGCGCTCTTCCCAAATAGAGGCGAAAGCTTCAATTATGAGCGGTGACCGAACGCGGAATTGACGGAAAACTTCGTGGGGCGATCCGCCTCTTCTGCTGCTTCATCCTTCTCTTCTCAGATGTTGCCATTTTGTTTTAAATGTGTGCAACGTTTATTACCTGAATTTTAGTCCCTATGTGCAAACACTGGTACACATCCTTAGGGCAAATTGTAACTCGCTGCGGCTAACCCCGTATTTTGTGCCGTTCATTTGAAAACTAGAGATGACGTTCGGGCACGTTGAAATACCGGCAGTATCATGAGAGTGACCTTGAGCGAGTTTTCTGCAAAGTAGCAAAGCGGCCCCAATTCGCAAGATTGACCCCTTTCTTTTCTTAATAAACCGCATTTCTCTTTCTTCTTCTTTCTTTCTCATAAGTGATTTTCGAAGGTTTATTTTGGGCTGGTTCATCGAATTAGGAATTCAAACTTTAGTGTTCGCATCGATTGGCACCGAGAAACAAATCCGCTCGAAAGAGTACGGCATATACCACTGCGGTGTAAGGATCGTATGCTACCCAAACCATATATAAATTAGTTGTATTCATGCTTAAATGTTATGAAAATCTTCGTTTGCATTTGTAATTACGTCGTATGTGTTGGCTCAAAACGCAGTTTGGTAAATGCACTGCATTTACAGCATTGCGCGCCGCCAGGTGGGCTATTTAAGAACTCAAATTGTACATCATTATCGTACACTGGCACTGCGCACCACGTTGGTGGCGCAAGCCACCACCCGATTCGAAGGGCTCAGCCATATCCATCCAGTACGCTTATAAAGCGGGGGTTAGCAGGCTTGCACGTAAAGCAAAAGAGTGTCAGGAAAAGGGCAGATACTAGCCCAGGCAGTACATAAACATGAAGAAAACGTCGAAAGAACGTCGAAGACGTCTGCAACGTGACGTCGTACAACGTCGAAGGTCCGGACGTTACCTTCCTTCGACGTCGATGAAACCTTTAAATGTACGCGAGAAAAGGTGCACAGAAGGTTGAGAAAACGTTCCCAGTGACGTTTGTCACACGTCACATGCACGTCTCAGTGGGCCGTTGCGTCCTCCCTCGACGTTTATGATACGTGTGTTTACAACATCCGGACTACCAACGACGTTCATAGAACGTCGAGAAACCATTCCGAATTACTTTCCCTAGGCGTCGTGGAGAAGACGTTGTGTACAACCCCCGCCCTTCCACACACACACACACACTAAAACAAATTTACTTTTTTTGTATTATTGCGAAGGCAAGTTGCTCTCATGCAAATACGAAGGAAGTAACTAAAACGCAGGCTTGGTACGAACTGTTTATTTTAGCATTTTCAGACACGAGATGCACTATGGAGCGCCGCCAAAAGACGTCCCTGGGTGTTCCAGTTGGAAGTATACAAAACAAACAAAGTCATGTAAAAGAAATGAACAAGGAACGATGTCACGCTGCGCGGAATGTTCCACCGCTTACCTTGTTCTGCTTCTGATTAATCCGCTGACGCGCGTGCTTTACCCACCCCATCGCACATAGCTGGTACTCTCGCTGCGTGCACGGGAATGGTTTCAGAAGTGGGATCCCGCCCGCTGGGCGTTCTTGACTGGGCTCGTCGGGAGCGTCTGAAGGGCCTTGATCGGAGACTGGACTTGACGCGCCATTATCTGCACTGCCCCTTCTTTTCTGGGGGGCGCCATTCATATCCTCCCTGTCACCTTGATCGGAGCAGTAATACGATTCAACGTGGGAAGCGTCATGGCCTTGAAAAAGGTCCGCGAGCCGTGACTGAACACGACGGCGTTTTTGGCGATCACCGACTTCTTCATAAGGGCGACTTGAGCGACTCATTCTGGGCAGCATTATAGAGAAATCGAATCGCAGCACTTCCACTGTATGCAGATTCGAAACAAAATCACGGCGACAAGCAGCCTGCTTTGTAGACCCCGTAGACGTGACGGCCGGTGCTAGTGACTGACTTTCGGAAAAACCTGGACTTGAAATATTTTGGGAACGACTGAGAAAATACGTGCACCCGGAACTTACACTTGTCGATTGTTCGTCGCCACTATCTTCCACCACTTTTCTCTCTCGCTCTCTTCTTGCCAACGCATCGCATGGGGTCTACGGAGATGGGTAACCGGACAAAATCTCACCGGACAAAAGCTCACCGGACAGAAGCTCACCGGACAAAAGCTCACCGGACAAAAGCTCACCCGTTTTTTCACTGACCCGGACAAAAGCTCACCTCATTTTTTTTGCTACCCCGGGTGAAACACGGGCTGGGATAAAGTACGGGCGCGATGGACGTTCCACCATTTTTATGAGAACTGGCATCCCATCCCATGCAGAGGTGTTGACAGATAAGCCATTACAGGCAGAGAAGCAACGATTTGGGATCAACATTTAGGTCACTGGAACTGAATGGAGCTGATAAGATCAAGCTTGCTTGACTCAAGGTATGTCGGAGCACCCGTGTGCCACGCCCAAGAAACTTCGTGAACCGAAGTTTTTGAACCCGAAGACGTGACCGAAGAAACGAAGTCACCCTTTCTTGACCTCGCTTTTTCATTGCGCTTATGTCACGCTAAACGTGCACATAAAAATAAGGCACAATGTTTCTTCATTACGAATCCATGGGTTTTCTTTAATTTAATTTATCGTTGTATTTTAGTGTCGTAGGCATGCACCTAAGTTGTCCGCACACGTGTTAAGACCAACATGAAATTTTCTCCTGGTGAGCTTTTGTCCGGGTCTGTGAAAAAATGGGTGAGCTTTTGTCCGGTGAGCTTTTGTCGGGTGAGCTTCTGTCCGGTGAGCTTTTGTCCGGTGAGCATTTGTCCGGGATTCATGGAGATGCCACTGGCAACTCCTCTGCCTGCTTTTCCCCCTCTCTCTCGCGCCGCGTTAACACCGGCTCTGTTTTTTGGGGTTTTTTTGCCGACACGTAGGTGCGGGCTGGACTTTTTGGACCGTCATCGCTTTTTGGACCGTCATCTGGGCCATTCAACGGTTGGCATCATGAGTGCCAATCTACACAAACTGTTGACAGTATCTACCGGATTTCGTCATTGCCGGGCATTTTATTTTTTGGAGTAGTGTTCAGAAATGAGCAAGTGTGTAGTGAAATTGTGCTCCGATATAGTGTGTGCCGGCGCGTGATTTTTGCTTGAGTACGTCATCAGTGCCAAAGAAAGCAAGATCTGTTTTGACAGTCACGTAACAAAACTGCGCACCGATCTACCGAAAGCGCTGATGTGCTGGAAGTTGGTGTTGTGGATGAACTGTGATGTTGATACGAATTTTGTGGTTGTGCGCAAGTAAGCATGGGTAACAAAACACGAAGAGAAATTGCCGACCCTTAAAACAATGCCAGGTGGGCGCGGAGCTGTATGGATGCTTCTAGGAAATGGTGAAATCACCTGGAGAGGAGATAATCTGGCGACGCGCCTGTGGCGCGTCTCAGGACACAAAGAAGACGACAACGCGAGTGCAAAAGACTAGAATGGCACAATTCCATCCATTCTCGACGCCATGGGCTTCACTTCCATGGGCTTGACTTCGCAAATTAAAGCCATAACAATATTTTAAACAAGCCACATGTAAAAGGATTATATTCCCAACATGTCTTCGTAATATTTTGTTTCCTTCAGTGTACACTGAGTTTTGTATATGCCTTCCCTAGCGTAGTCCCATGTGCAATTAGCAGTATCTTGATATAAATAAATTAATGTGTAACTAAATAAATTCCTTAAGCTCTCAAAAATTAAGTTTTTCTTGCGGCTCTTGAGCAGTGTCACCTTGACCACAGCTGTAATTAAGCTTTTACCAGTGAACGCGTTTTATGCGTTATTCTGGGGCTGGAGATGGAGCTGGAAAAGCTAAAAAAACACAAAACAAAGGTTTGACATCAACATGACATTTGACATCGCCAGGGTGTCAATGACAGGACAAAAATGGAACGTAATTTAAATATGTCCTCAACGTTGAACAAAACGTGACTGGCCGACGTTGCCAGTACGTCCTGTATGACGTTTACGACAGTTAGGTGTGAACGCCACTTCACTGAAACGTCACTCACGGGACAATAATGTAACGTTACTATGGACTTTATTTTAACGTCGAAGAAACGTGAGTGCTCGACGCTGCTAAAACGTCTGGTCTTGACGTCGTGGCGACAATGACGACGTAGGAGTTGAAACATGACGTCGCCAGCACGTCAAGGGCAGGACGATAATGGAACGTCATTTATGAACTTCACTTCAACGTCAAAGAAACGTGAGCGTTGGACGTTGTCTGAACGTCGTGCATCGACGTCATGGGAACGTTGACGACGTTTGAGTTGAAATACAACGTCGTCACAACGTCACTGATTGGACTCTAATCGAACGTTATATAAGGGCGTCACCTCAACATCGAAAAAACGTGATCGATGTCACGCGGGACGTCACGGACGTCAGGGACCTTTTCTCGACGCTTCCACGACGTTTTGTGCTGCCCGGGAAGTGTGCTGAGATCTGGTCTCATCCATGGTTCACATGTTGTACAAAAATAGAAGCTTGGCATAGTGCTATTAACACACCATCATCACTACCACCATCAGACCGGCAAAGAAAACGTTTGAGCCAAGAGTCATCTTTGTTTCCCTCCACGCGATGACATGACCGTTAGCTAAAACAACTTAGCAGTGCATTTCCGACTCCGTTCTTGCATGTCTGTAAGGGTCTGACGGTTTTCTTACACTAAAATTTTCTAACAACAAGAACAAATCGAGGCACGGGGTTTTGGATCCCAAAAGACAACCTGGATTTTATTGAACGATGAAGAACCATCATAAATACTCCCGAAGGATGCGGTTACGAGTCGGTTCCGAGATCTTCCTTCCGTCGGTGGTCCTGTAGATCATAAAAAAAATTGTTACAGTTTGTTCAATTTGTGGACTCTTCGCAGCTCTTTCACAACATTGCTGACATAAAAAAAAACGAAACAGATAATGTGTAAAAAAAAAACCTACGTCTTATGTAGTCGTTCGAGTCGTTTACTTCTTCTTGTAGACACCGTATGCGTGGCCGCCAAGACCGTAGTTGTAGCCACCGAGGCTGTAGCCGGTTCCAAGACCGTAGCCGGTACCATGGTATCCAAGGCCGTAGCTCAGACCGGATCCATAGCCGAGACCTCCGACAGCGGTGCCGTAGCTGAGACCATGGCCATAGTCGAGACCGGTTCCGTAGCTGAGACCATGACCGTAGCTCAGGCCTCCAAGACCGTGACCGTAGCTCACGCCACCGAGACCATAGCCGAGGCCGAGTCCGGAAACAGCGGGGGCGACAGCGGCGCCGTGGTGGTAGGTTGTGGTGGAGACAGCAGGGGCGGCGTAGCTAGCCACGGCTGGGGCGTGGTAGGCAACCTGGCGGGCTACGGAGACGGCGGGAGCGGCGGCGTAGGACACCGCGGGGGCGGCGTAACTGGCCACAGCTGGTGCGTGGTAGGCAACCTGACGGGCTACAGAGACGGCGGGAGCGGCGTAGCTCACGGCTGGGGCAGCGTAGCTAGTCACGGCCGGGGCATGGTAGGCAACCTGGCGAGCTACAGAGACGGCTGGAGCGGCGTAGGACACAGCGGGTGCAGAGTAGGCTGCAAAGGCTGGGCGGGCCACGGCAAGTGCTGGGCGAGAAACGGCGTAGCTGGCGACGGCTGGGGCGGCGTAGCTGGCCACGGCTGGAGCGTGGTAGGCAACCTGGCGGGCTACAGAGACGGCTGGAGCGGCGTAGGACACAGCGGGTGCAGAGTAGGCTGCAAAGGCTGGCCGGGCCACGGCAAGTGCTGGGCGAGAAACGGCGTAGCTGGTGACGGCGGGGGCGGCGTAGCTGGCCACAGCTGGAGCGTGGTAGGCAACCTGGCGGGCTACAGAGACGGCTGGGGCGGCGTAGCTAACGGCTGGGGCGGCGTAGCTCACGGCTGGGGCCGCATAGCTGGTCACAGCTGGGGCATGGTAAGCCACCTGGCGAGCCACGGAGACAGCCGGAGCGGCATAGGACACCGCCGCGGGTGCAGCGTGGTGATAGGTGGTGGACACTGCAGCTGGGGCTGCAACGGCATGTCCGACGGCATGTCCGACAGCATAGGCTGGGGCGGCAGCAAGACCTCCGCTAACGACATGGCCCACTCCAGTGCCGTAGCCGAGCCCGCCGTAGCCGAGCCCGCCGTAGCGGAGACCGCCGTAGCCAAGACCGCCGTAGGTGCCGTAGCTGAGTCCACCGACACCGTAGCCGACCTGGCCGGCCATAGAGGTGGCCACGAGGCCGAGGAACACGAAGGTCTTCTGCAAACAGAGGGCGCCAGTAGCCGCCTCGTATTAGCGAACATCTTGGGAGCACTCTGCTGCGTTTCGGAAATACATCTAGGTTGGATAGAAATCGGATTAATTATATTTACCAGAATTTTGAGGCAATTTCTACAAGAGTACTAAGGGTATTGATTTCAAGGAGGGCCATGTCTTTTAGGAACAACATCTGTTACATACTTAGGGAGCACCCGGGATCGAGGAGCTTTTCCGAGAGGTACTTCCGATGAGCTATATTTGTACCACAATGTTCTTTACATCTGGCTTACCCAGACTGAGCATTTTACCGTTTGGCGACATGACACTGCAAGTTTAATGGTTTTTTTTTCCATTTCCAGATTTTACTTGCCTTCATACTTCTGCCCTGACTCGTAAACATGTTCTAGTGAAGAAAGGCAATGATTCCTTTGGATCTTTGGACTATTTTAATCGGTTTATATACTACGATTGAGACACTCATGGACCTCTTAACGAAAGACTATTTCTCTACGACTGAAAGTGTCTTTCTTGCGATGCTGACGTTTCGAGAGGTTTTGAGATACTTTTGTCGTCTAGATCGATGTTCTAGGAAATGTCGGGGACGGCAGTGTCGAATCTATGCAGAATTTGATTAGTTGAGTGAAAAGCGGCTAGAACTACGCCTAAAAAGGGCGGCTTATGAATTAAACGACTTTAAGTAGTCACTCTGAAGGTTAAACCATAACTACTGCCACCCATGCCTCGTTGCTCAACCTCACGATGTCGACATAGTTGTTTAGCGCCAGAAGCCGGGCGACGAAATGTGACCCGCAAGAACCAGAACCTCACGAGTTCCGAATGAATTCAGAGGTTAAACCTTTGCCTGCAGCAAACCTTCCAACAATTCCACGGTTTGGGGAGCCGAAGTCCTGCGCAGAAATCCTAGAGGGCTGTTCTCTCGATCCACGACTACGAAGACTTCCGCATCAGCTGAACTTACCAGAGCGTTCATGCTGGTTGCTTTCAGATCCACTGCAAGAGAACCGACTGCCATCTCCCTGGCTCTGGCGCTTTTTATACGATCGCCAAGCGGGAGGAGGATTGGACCATCTTCCAGCAGGGATGCGCAGAGAGGACGCTCCTTGGGTATTCAGAGAGGGGACCGTGGAACGGACGCCCTGGGCAGATGACTCGAGGGGAAAGTGCGATGAATTGCCGATAACAAAGGGGTCTCCGCTGGCAAGCCACGCGGTGGCAGCGGAGAAGAACTGCCATGCCATGGCCGTTGTCTTTGAGCCCCGGTGTGGTGGGGAAACGTGCGACGATATCGCCCTCCCGTTGAGGCCTCTCGCGTGCCCTTCCAGCGAGCGTCTAGAACTTGCAGAAGACAGCAAGGTGGGAGAGGAGAGGAAGGTGATGCCGCTTGCCAACTGGGTTGCGGCTTTTGTTTATGAGGCAAAAAAAAACAACCGCAACGACAAAGAAGCGCAACGGCAGAAATGGATTTGCATAAACGACGAACGGGGCACACTCCCGCCACCGTGTAGGACCATCGCTCTCTAAGCACCCTTTCTTGTCGACTGCGTCGGTGGTGCTTGCTGGTCGTCGTCTTGGGTTTCTCTTCCCCCCCTTTGCGACTTTTTTCTTGTTTGCTTTAGCTTCGGTTTCGGTCTCTTCCTCTCAGTCTCAGCTGCACGTTCTGTTTGTGTCCCTTGCGAGCGAGACGACAGTGTGCCGGCGGGAAAAGGAGCGAGGTCGCGACTTTACAAGTTTAAAGAAGTCTCGTTCCGCTGATCATCATCGCGCCCGGTTGCTTGTTGTTGTTGATTTTTTTTTTTTTTTTTTTTTTGCGTCGGCGTTCTTTAAGAGTCACGCGGGAGACCAAACTACCTTTTTTTTTGTTTTCTGTTTCCTTCCTTCCCTTCGCTTTAGCTTTCCCCAGTTCCGTGGCGAGATTGTTTTGCAGCGAAAGGCGTGGGGGCCTTTAGTTTCCTCCACGGTGGTCGCGTGTGTTTGCCAAGAGAAGGGCATGAGAACGAGTCATGAGGATAGCCAACACCGCCCTGCGCACCGGCGGTTTTACAGATTGCCCGTTACCGCCATGCATTCTGCATGAGGGTAACTCCGCAACGCGTGCCTTGTGAGTTGACCTTGGCTTCCGCTGAGAGGGGAAGTACGCTTCTATTTCGGAACGGCCGGTAGAAAGTTTCGTGTTATCGTTCTTTGGCGAAGTTAGGGACGATTGATCGGAGCGTTCAAATGTCCGACTGGTCGTTTCGCTTCGAGTTTTTCTTTGAAAGAATGCACACCTGGTCGAGGACAGTCATAACGTGGCAACTCCGTGTCTTTTTCCAAGAGTGAGGGGACAGCTCACGCATTGAACGACCATCCAATCAGCAACGAAAGAATTGGAGTAAAATGTAGATACTTTAGATACATAACCCGGGCAGCGCACACGGCTGTGTGAAAGTCCTCGGCATATAGTTACGTTCCATTCACGGCTGTCCTGTTAATGTTAATAGTACATCTGGGCACGCTTTAGCGAGCATAAAATCTCCCGTATCGCTGCACTTGGTTGTCTAATTGAGGCATAGGACAATGTGAATGCGCCTGTGAGAAACAAGATTCGTGTGAAATGAAAGGTTTACGCATGCGCAGCGACGACAGTGGCGCCACCGCTGCGGCTTGACGACAGAGCCACTTGTTGCTGTAGGCCCCCTGGAAAACAACCAACCGCAGCCCTTCGAATGGTCAAAACGCGATAGCTGAATGTCAAGCTCCGCTCGTTCCGAAGCAGTGCAAGCGTGTATGCGTGGCCTGGTCGGTAGCGTTGCTGTATCGCCTCCGCCTCAAACTCTTCGAATTTTTTTCTGCAAGGAAAATTGATTACTCTATAAAGTGAAATCATTTGAGATATGCGGCGACCTTCAATCAGTGTTGTGCCAAATACTCAACGAAAGTACTGAAGGTAAGATATCAAATACCCATCAGGAAAAATGTATTTAGAGAAGTATTTAAGTTACTTCTACTACGAGCAATCTTGAGTGGATACCCCTACTTTGAAGAAGTAGTTGAGTGACATTGAAAGATACTCGGCAAGTACGCTGCAAGCTGTTAATATAAGAATAAAAAAGGCGTGCTCTACTTTTTTATTTATTTATTTATTCATGCTACCTCAAAAGCCCGATTAAGGGCATTATATGAAAGGGGGGAGGGTGCATTCAGGGTAAGCATGAATCCAAACGCAAGGAGAAAAAAAACAAGTACAAAAAAAAAAGCACGTACTTGTGATGTCTTCGATTAAAATTATAATCTGCTCTGATCTTTATGAGTTTCAAGAAGTGACTTAGCTGCTGCAATCGAAGTTTACCATAAATATATTCGGGACATGTTACATAATTCGTACCGAAGAATATTGCGAACAAGGGAGACTCGCGTAGTGTAGGAATGGCAACCGGCGTGCTTTAGTTTTGCGGCAAGCTCGGCTCATGGCGCATTCCGGAATAAGCTCGTAATATGCCTCGATAAAATTTGAGACTTAATAAATAGTCCAGAATTACATGTTCCTAACAGCTGAACCAAAAGTTGATTGAGCAGCCAGGCTTGATGATGAGTACGCGAGTGAACGACAAACGTGCACGCGCTGGAGAAACATCGGCTAGAGGACAGCAGCCTCTGTCATTGGTAACAACCAAGAGCGAGTGTTTAGCCTCCACAGCCAAGGGTGGCGATGAGCGCCTGTACGTTCAAACTGTCAAAAACATATTATGAAGGTCAAGAGGAAAACACAAACAACACAAGAAAGTGTTCACGAAACCGCTTGCAATCCCTGGCTCTACCTGGCATAAAACTGGGTGGGAGGCTTCTGAGAATAAAACAATGTGCACATTTGGAAGGAGATAAAAGAGACGCTTTTGAACGAGCTTGAGAGCCAAATTTAATCCACAATAGGCACATAAGGGGTTTTGTGAAAGCCCAATCCAGGTCACTGCAGCTCAATAAAGCCAACAGTATCCAGCTTCCTCGGTCGAAAGAGTGTTCGCGCTCCGTTGAAAACGTGCTCGCGCATTTTTTAACCGGAATTCCTGAACCGGCGATTCCCGAAAATAGTGCATTGTGACCGTACCGTGCGCCGGCGTCACAATCTTACGCTGACGGGACCACTCTTGCTTCAGACAAAAGGTATAAAATCCGCCGGATGACGTCACCAGCACTTTGCTAGCTCCATGCGTAACGTACCATTCAAAGACAACATAAAAAAAAAAACGGATAAGGAGAGACATAACGGCGAACGTACTTGGGCCTATCTATTTGGTCTTTTGTTGCTATTGGGAGACTGCGTTTTGCTCGTGCCTTGTTTCCTGTCCAGTGTTTGCTTGCTTCAATCCAAGTCTGCAATCGGTTCGGCTTTGCCCTGGAGTCTGAGGATCCCTAGTTCCGTGGATTGTTCCGGTGACAAATATTTTCGAAGGTTGAAAAATGTATATGAGGTACTGAGTACAAGATATTGAGAAATGTAATTCAGATAAAGTAGCAAATACGCTAGAAGAAATGTATTTGCAAGATATCAAAATACTACCAAAAGTACTTGAAATACAGTATCTTGATATGAGCATTTAAGAGAGGCACA
Organism: Ixodes scapularis; assembly: GCF_016920785.2. Taxonomy (NCBI): domain Eukaryota; kingdom Metazoa; phylum Arthropoda; class Arachnida; order Ixodida; family Ixodidae; genus Ixodes; species Ixodes scapularis. The sequence goes on along the minus strand of NW_024609881.1, from coordinate 45,838,490 downwards.
AGTCTGCCTTAAATTCGGATTGCATGTCATGTTTTAACGTTTGAATCTCTTTCATCCCACGCGTGACGTCACGTTTCACGTGAGCGTTGTAAGTTGCTTGAAATTCCTGCGCGGGGTAATGTGGCTCTGACGTCATGACCCTACCGACCAATCAGGGTTTTCCCGTCCCACGCCACCGACACCGACGCCGGCTTTTCTGGGACACGAGCTGTCGCTTTAAAGCCTGCTAGTCATTGTCACGATATGGGACAAACTTCAGGACGAGAACTGAAAAGGATTCTGCAAGCGACAGGGAAAAGTGAACGTTTTATCAAAGAAAGGGCATGTAGCGGAGCGGACACGTATCCAACCCACGGCATCGCATCGAAGGACACCGGCTGCCCCGATGGCTAGTGTCCTTCGTTTTATGCAAGCTGCATAGTATGCCCGTGTCGGCGATATCTTTCTCGCATTGGAATATTGGGTTTCGCAAAAAGAAAACAGGCCATCGAAAGTTGGACGCCGGTGTCGTGTACCTCGTAAAGGTTTCTAACATTAGTTTCTCACACGTTGCTTGAATACAAACTACTCTTCACTACTATATAAAACGAACTCGCTGGCAATTACTATTTGTGGAATTCGGCATTCTTCCAGTTGTTCTTTTTTTTTCGGTCTTTTTGCTTACATAATAAAACACAAATAGCGCAAAGGACGACGGCGTGTTAGAAACATTTAGGACAAGCGCTGCGAAGACTTTTATAATGAGGAACATAAAACTGGCCACAAACTTTCCTTCAGTATGCTTCTGCGAGCAGGAGCAGGAATTCATATACACAACCCTAAGACACTCTTTAACAGAGCACCCGGCTGGGTTCGACACCTCACCAGAATGTTTTACATAATAACCTTAACTTATGATATACCCCTCCCTACATATGGTGCCCCCCCCCCCCTCCTCTAAATTGACAACTCTGGAGAACCTCCGAGCAGGAGGACTTTGCATCTGGACCTATGGCCACCGATGGAATCTCCATAGCTGGCAAAACACCTGAGGCTCGTCCCGTAAGATATATCTTAGAGTGAACGACCTTGCCCATCTTCTTGGCGTGACGCGGTGAAGGCCTTAGTAGTGCATCATGACATCGTGACTGATGATGAAAAAATAGAGTTATGCCAGGTACGTAGAAATGGCCATCAATTTTATAAAAAAAATGAAGTCAGTAAGAGAAACACGAAAGAGGGCCCATTAAAGAGGAAAAAGCTTTTCAATATAATATGATTGGGCAAGTTCGTTCTTGCCGGCAGAGGCCCTTCTGCTCAGAACAAGCATGATGACGAATTCTTGGTGGCGTTCTTACACTTTTTTAAGCCTTCGCAACGATTGCAATTGCACCTTTCTTAATCTCGTCCCTTACCTACAAGCTATTTTGTGACTCGACATGTTTAACCAGCTCTCCCGTCAAAATAGTTTTCTCTACACGTTGGTCAAGACACAAACACGTTTCACAGGCTTATTACAGTAATAGTTTTTCAAAAAACTGTTTATCTATCTTCGGTACTTAAAAGATACTGAAGCCTGATGTTGCTCGAAACGTCGTTTCCATTCCCCTTCTTTTTGCACGTCTTATCTCTCACGCATTTAGTGTCGTTCGCTGACAATACAAGGTACTTTGCCAAACCCAACAACATCTTCTTTCCAACATGCGCCTTCACCTGTTCTTTTATGAAGTAATACAGAACGTTATTTAATCATGTATGTTGGATGTACCAACCTAGAGCTAACAAGCCCCTGCTGCCTTTTAATTCCTCCCACTCAAAACTAGTTAAAAGAGGGATTACTAATTTGTGCTTCAAGAACGCCCTTCTTAAGTCATGTCACCATGTGACACATTTGAGCGTCCTGGAGCAGTCTGAACATCTGTTGGCGGTTCGTTACCCGGAAACTGTACTGGTATCGGTAGCGGAGGTGATCCTTAAGAGGCTTCGAACAAAGGGCAACACCCGTCCAGAAGAGGCCACGAGTAGACAAAGGATTGCAGTCGTGACTTATATGCACAAGACGGCGCATAACCTAAAGAAAATAGCAAGCCGGATAGATACTAAGGTGGTCTTTTCTGCGCCGGAAAAGCTAGCCAGGCTGAGCCATTTGACGAACCCCTTCCGCAAAGCCTCGCTGGGCTGTGTGATAAGGCACAGAAATCCGTTTGTCGTTTGTGTTGAGGGCGTGGTGTATCAGATTCCGTTAACATGCGGTAAGAAATATGTAGGTCAGACTGGGAGATGTCTGAACGACAGGCTCCGGGAACATAGTCTGAACGTCAAAAACTATCGGGATCGGCACCTTTCAATGCATTGCCGTGACTGTGGATGTAAGCCGTTGTTTGACTCATGCTCAATGCTGGCTAAACATAAAAATAGAACGGTTAGGGAAATTATCGAAGCGGACGAGATAAAAAGGGCAGGGGTGGGGTGTGTCAGCGTTGCTTCCATCGACCTTTTCGATAAGGTGGTGCAGTCTATGCGAGCGGCGGCAATGCCAGGGGATTGCTGATTGTTAGGATCGAAGCGTGTATATATATAGGCCTGATTTCCATGTTGATTAAATAGTTGCAGTCAGCGCTCGTGTTTGTCTTGTCTTTCTTTCTTTTGTCCTTATCTAAAAAGCGCTACCATGCCTTTGGCAACCCAAGCCAATACCAACCAGCCCAGCATTCAGCATTGATAAGTTTCATTAGGATGTCACGGTTATCATACGCTACAGTTAGACACACAGACGCACACGCATACACAGATATACGAATCCGTATGCAATTGCATCGTCAAACTTGAAAAAACCACTGTTAAAAAAAATAAGAACAAGCAATGAAAGCCTTGTTGACAAAACAAAATTATTCATTAAGCATAAAAGGAAAAGGCGACTATACTAAACCCAAATATACAACATCGAATCCAAATGTGAAGTGTCGCAACCCCAAGACTTGTCTTCGCGATAAGTCAGATAATTAACTAAACTTCCATAATTAACGTTTTAATTAGTAAATATAATCATATAGTTTCAATTAAAACATGCTGAGCATAATCGAAAACCACTATATCGGTTAATGTTAGAACGACTTAAAGCTCGTGGGACGCTCGGGGGCGCACCAAAGTTACCACTCTCTGAGCAGGCGCAAAGCTAGCAGTGGCAAAACGGGGATGATTAGATTATCATCGTGTTTCGCCACTGCTAGCTTTGCGCCTGCTCCACGAGTGGTAACTTTGGTGCGCCTCCGAGTTTCCCCACGAGCTTTAAATCGTTCTAACATTGACTGATATAGTGCTTTTCGATTATGCTCAACATGTTTTTATTTGAAACCATATGATTGTTTTTACTAATTAAAACGTTATTCAAGGAGTTTAGTTAATTATCCGACTTATCCCGAACATTATCCACCCACATAATGTCCCTCTGATCGTATAACTTTCCTGCACAAACCGTATTAGTGCATCTTTTACGAATGTTTTGTAATAAATCTGTTGGAATTAAAATGGAACACCCGTTATATATACTGGGCGTTTCAGCGAAGACTGAGAAAAATTCCTAAAATTAGTGTATTTCAGGGCAAAAGACAATTTTCTCGCGACCGCATTACTCGTGGTGGCGGACTTCAGAAAGTGCGCTATACTTACTAATTATTTCGGTGATTAATTGAAAATGATTAAATAACTTATAATTTTTGAAAATAAACACTTGGTTCAAAATAGAAACCTGCTGATCGTGATCGAAAACCACTAACGACTTTGAACGCGTGAGAAGCGTAGTAGTTCCGGGTAAAAAAAAAAAAATATCTTTTTTCCTGGAATACACGAATATTAGGAAAATTGAAATTCTTCACTGAAACACCCGGTCTCTCTCTCTCTCTTTCTTTCTGTCTATATATATATATATATACACATATTTATATATCGGTACGTACGTCTGGAGATGTAAAGAAGAGTTAAACTCCGAACCTTCCGGTTTCTGCTTAATAACACAAGTCATGGAACGCATCTCGCCTGTTGAGAAGTTAAGCCAATTTGTTGTTGCATGGGACTATTTAACAACTTTGGGAGTAAGCGTTTTACCATTTGTTTGGTGTAGCTGCATCTGCAATTTCCCACTCTAGGGTATATATTCCGCAATGAAATACATGTTTGTGTGTTTCTTGTCAAATTATGTGGTGCTAACTTTTTAATGACGCATTCCATTATCAGTAAAACTATAGACTGAATCTAGTCGTTTGAGTCGAAAATGTGTAGCACAGGAAGTTATTTAAAATTAAGGTAAAATGTGAGAATCATAAGTATTTTGCACATGACATGCAAACATTTTTTTTTTCAAAGGAGACGTGCGTTTGTAGGTACGTAAACTTTCCGACCTTCGATTTGTGGGAAGTACCGATACTTGATGACGAGCAATACCAACAACCTGTACGATTTCGAAGGGCAAGTTTGTGCCGTTACATCGAAAATTAATGATGTACGTGATTCTAATAATAAAAAATCCTATGCACGGGTCTGTTTTCTTCAGCTCTAGAGGTACAACGAAAACCCCTGACACCACAAAAACAAAAACAAAAAAAACAAAAAAACAAAAAAAAAAAGATTACCTACGAGCAAGCTCGAATGCAAATACTATGGCATCCACTTGTCCTCGTAGCCGTTGAAAGATTCCAGAAACGCTATCTCTCATTCTCTGTGCCCGACTAAATGGCGAAGACGGGCAGCAAAAAGATCAGGGCCACCGCAAGGACTCCGACGATCCGACTTACGGAACGGCAGATCCAACCGCAACTGGCGCGAGGCCCGTAACGTTAACGCGATAATCGAAGCTTCATCACCAAAAGAGGTTGCCTTAGAGAAAGAGCGAGTCTTTAATCGAAACCGGAACGCATAATTGAGAACTCTTCACGGGTTCAGGTTGCCGTTACGAAAAGCTCCTGTGGATATTCATTTTTTTTATCTGCCCAATTTAAACCATCTTTCAGAATACTCAGGCCTTGCTCTTCCTGGAATGCTATTTACAAGTATTGTCTCTAAATTCGAAAAATCTAATAAGAAAACCGCAACTAAAGATTATGTGAAAACCAACATTCAAATCTTCCAGCGCGCTCTCAAGTGGAGTATCGCCGGACATATCTTCTATAACTTGCAAGTCAAGCTGGCAGTCTTAAAAACACAGATTCTTTTTTCTTTCCTTTTTTTCCCTGTGCCGCCTGAGCTTCCCCAGCATTCATAACACGCCATCAAACTTCCCGTCCGAAACACGCTTCACCGCTCCAATGTTACACCGTTCGACGTCAAGTTTTTAGTGTCCCAAGTAGAGCCTCTCAGCCCTTCAGACCAAATTTTGAATCTGCAGTAACTTCACCATAAAAAAATGTTGTTACTTGGGTTACTAGTTCAGACACGTCTATTATTGTCGAAGGGTATGAACTTGGACTAGTTGGTGGTACATTGTAAAGAATTGAAAGCGCTAAAAACGCGAAGGATAGAAGAAGGACTACACTACAAAGGGGTACTTTCAACTGGTTTAATTTTGGAAGCGACATGCGTACCCCGATAACAAGACACGTCATCCAATTTGAACAAAAATTAAAAAAAAAAAATCACGATTCAAAAAATATTTAATATCAGATGCATTTGATTTAAATCACATTTATTTTATTCAAATCACATTTATTTACTTTAAATCACATTTATTCAGTGAATTTAAATTAGGTTAACTTTATTTGACCCTGATATGTTTTATTTAAATCTGTGTAGCTAGAAAAAAGTGAATCTATTACACTAGATGTCTTTTGAACATGGCTGATTGGTCTATCAATCCTTTTGATCGCTGAAACCATCACGAAGGATGCTTTCTGCAATGTATTATTACTGTGCAATTAAACGGTTCAAGTACAAGCTGTTTATCAACAGTTTAATAATGTAAACCCGTTAAACTAAAAGAGAAACAGCTGATTTTCGATAGTGAAAGAGCGTCATTTTGTTTTTATTTGTTTTCTGATTTGCTTGCAACGGGACCTTACTTTTCTTGTTTTTATTTTTTTATTTCGAGTTTAATTTGCTTGCAGTAACTGCATTTCGTAGCTCACAAAGAAAGTGGAAGTTAAAGAAGCTCTTTAATTTACCCAGATGTTTTTTTATGATCAACCAGCTGCCTTAAAGTGTTTTTTTATTATTTTTTTTTTTTTGTTTATGATCAAAACAAGTGCACAAAGAGACAAAAAACTGATGAACGAACAATAAATGAAACTTGTTTTGGAGATAATTTTTATTGGAACGTTTCGATTCAAATCATCATATCAAAAACCAGTAATGTAACGCAACTCCAACGTTTGATTAGCATGACCCTCCCGGATCGCAGAACATTTCATCTAGACTTCGTCAAGGCAATGACTATAACTGGGATCTCTGATTCGCCAAGAGTCTTCCAGGGTCTCGGTCGATGATACACAGTATCAGATCCCACAAAAAGCTTTAAGAAAGGCACTGCGAGAAGCGCCTTCGCTAAACCAGGCTTCCGAAATCGTCACTTGGCGAAAATAAAATTCGAGGTCCCGGGGACAGATGAGAATCTCACTTCACCGAAAGCTTCCCTTCTGCCAGTGAAAGTCGATGATATCTCTCCCCGGCATCTCCAATCATTAGCCAGCATCGAAGATAAACGCACGACCCGCTTCTTATTATTGCGCGCGTCAGCGAAGCAGCGACAGAGGACCCGCGCAGCCACCGGTTCCATTATTCCTTCTAAATCTTCTCGTTGGCTTCAACTGGATCAAGGCTTCTTCTGCTCGCCTCCCTCCTCTCCCTCATTGATTTACGTGCCATCGGAACACAGAAGGGAGTTCGTGTCTCGTACTAACGCATGCAAACGCACTAGCGCCACGCTCGTCTCCTACCCGGTTCTGCGACCGTGCACACAACATTTAAAAAAAAAAAAAAGAAAACAGGTACAAAACCACAAATAATACAAAGCAAACTGAAGCGTTAAATCTCCTCCGCGGGTCCCTCACAAAGCGATCGAGACCGTACCCGGTACGATCCGTCCCCGAGATATACCGCTCGCAGGCAGCTGGGGGGTATCTTCCAATCCGCTTTCTTGCTGCTTTCCATTCAGCTTTCGCTTTCACCCGGGCTACGAAGTGCTCCGCGCTTCTTTTTGTTCGCCGTGTACGGTTCTTAACCCAAGTCCCTTAGGGCATTCTGACATGCAGAACCGCGTGTCATTTGCAAAATATTTATTTCCATTTTTTTTTTTTTTTTCATCTGGACATTTGAGTTGCCGACAGCTCGATAAGGGCAAGGTATGACAACTCCCGATCAGCCAATGAGAGAGTGCGGCGTTAGCCTATAAGAGCTCCAACCGACCAATCAGGACGCAGAAAGCGTGAGCACAATTGGCCACACCCTGCGTTTGTTGAGCGGTCAGTGGCTAGGATAGACAAATTGCGAAGGCTATACATGGGTTGAACGTGACGTAATTCAAAGAGCGCTCCGATGACCACCTGAGAAGAGGGGAACAAGGAGCTCCCTTCTTATTAGGATTATCTTGTGCCTCCCGGATTTGCACAGACGTGGCTATTCTCTTCCCACAAGATCATAGAAGATTAATCCGTTACTCAAAATTCTTACAAAAGTAGCTTCACTCTCCTCTTACATTGTGGTCAAAAGTATGTGATGGGACGTCAGTGCAACCCATGTATAACCACATCCCCAATGACGTGTCACGAACACGCTGGATCACTACATCGCCCATTAAACTTCACTCTGGAAGTTCACAAGCGCGGAGATGCTAGCGAATGGCATTGGATCTCCATCTGGACTACGAGTAGGTTTCCGTGTTTTCGAATAAATCCGATAAAATTCGAAGAACACTCGCCTGTAAAATTTCCTTAAACTTGGAATTTGGGGGTAACGATGTCCAAAAAGAAGCAATAAAATGAACGATGTTTACAACTCCCTGTAACGCGAGATTAGAGCGCAGCTTTTGAGGAGTACGACGAGGGGAAGGTACGGAGGGAAGGGAATGACGTTCCTCCCCCTCCTCCCCTTCCTCCTCCTCTCCTGCTTTCCTCCCATTTAACGGGACATTTTCGCTACATTTCCACCTAAATGTAGCAGAAAAACTTCCCCGCTATATTTAGCGAGAAAATTCAGCGGAATTATTTCTGCCAAATTGAACGGGGAAACTGTTCTGCTAAATTTAGCTGGAAATTTTTCCGCTAAATATAGCGTGAAACTGTTCCTACTAAATTTAGCGGGAAAGCTTTTCCGCTAAATTTAGCGGGCAAATATTTTCACTAAATTTAGCGGGAATTTTTTCCCTTAAATATAGCGGGAAAATTTTTCTCCCTTCCTCCTCCCTTGTGACTCTCATGAAATTACTCGTGACCCTCGTGACGTCACACGTGTGTGACTTCATTATGGGAAACGTCCTATAATGTAGCGTGCGATTATGCCAACGCCGACGCCGCTCAAGCAGGAAACGGGCACCTACAGAGCTGCGCTCTCAAAAGGCAGTTTTCTACAAATGAGTTTGGTCAGAGCTGTCGTCAGGAGAGGCCTTCCAAAATTCCTTCGAAATCTCGTAGTACAGTCATGTCTCGTTAATATATATGGATACCCCTCAGGCACGTAGCCAGGATTTTGTTTTGCTGGGGGGGGGGGGGGGGGGGGGGGGGCGCCTATGACAAAATGCTGGATGAGGGGGAAGGGGGAGAGGAGGTCCCAGCAAAATGGAAAATTTGAGGGGGGGGGGCCGGGTTTTATGCCCCCCCCCCCCCCCCTGGCTACGTGCCTGATACCCCACAGTATGGGCCACCATTTTCGGTGACAAACCTGGAAAAGACATGCATCTTTGTCTCGTTATTATGGGGGGAAACGGAGGTGTCCATATAAACGAGACATCACGCTATTGACAAAAGAAGGTCCACCATTTATTCCGTCAGGGTTCGTTCGGGACAGCGGGACATATTGTAATTCTCGGTCATGACACCAACCATTCTTTTGGTTTCCAGACTGAACTTCTTAGATGAAGATAGGACTGATTTGATAAACGACAAAGCTACGAACTCTTCGATTGCATAGGAGGGACAGCTGAGAATTCTATCTCACCGGTCCATCCCTCGCAGCGGCAGGGAGAAGCGTTAGCATATGATGAAAAGAAAACGAGCTTTCTAACAACTACGTCAAGGAGTTAAGCGATTTTAATGTGTGTTTTCAAGTTTTGTCGTGGGACAGTTAGCATTACTAATAGCAAGAGCGCCAACGCCGTTGGGTACACGTGCGTTTTTATAAATCTGGGGCAGGGTTATAGTCACCGGTTAATACATAACAGTCTTCAAAATTTGCTAATATGGCAAAAATAAACTCCCTACTTCTGGGAATCGGGAATGTTACAAAAATAAACTCAGATAAACTCCAAATATTCGGCAAGAATTAAACTCCGAAAAACACCTCCGAATTTCGCGAGAAATCAACTCTTAAAACACGAAATCCTAACTATAAGGTGAACCGTGCACTGGCTGGATGGGCCAACGAGGCTTCACGGACGTACTGGGTCACTGCGTCTTCGCTCGGGTTTACCAATGAATCAGCTCTAAAAGGCAGTCAAATGTGGTCAAAACCGTAATGTTTGACTACACATTTGACTACGTTTGACCATGTGTGATTACGTTGCGTCGCGACACAACTGGAAGTTACCACATTCATTAAGTGTTACGTCGCTTGTGTCGCTTGCTTGTCGTGTGGCAAAGGCCGGTTCACACCTTGGCGTTTGAGGTGTGACCCGGTACTTCCGACGATGATGATGATGATGATGACTTGTGACCGCTTGCGAGGAGACAACACAGTGGTGTCATCTGTCGGGAAGCCCTGAAACGGGTTTATCCTGCGTATATATATATATAGTATATATATATATATATATATATATATATATATATATATATATATATATATATATATATATATATATATATGTATATATATATATATATAGATATATATTTCTTCAAGCATAAAGTATTTCGTCACGCCATCCCCAATCACAAAAATGTTGCCCGTCCGTCCGGAAATTTCCCACTAAGTTTAGCGGGGAAACTGAATTGATGTTTAGGTCACGTGATGTCAATTTATGTCACTTGACGTGATGTCACGTAGCCTATACACCAATGAAGCTTCCCGCCAAAGGCGGCGGGGAAATCGATGTCACCTGACCTATGCACCAATTCAGTCTCCCCGCTAAATTTAGCGGGAAAGGTAAAGTTACGTGGCCTGTTGTCACGTGATTTATGCACCAATTTACTTTCCCCGCTAAGTTTAGCGGAAAACCTAATGTCGCGTGACGTAACGTCAGTACCTATATATATATATATATATATATATAATATATATATATATATATATATATATATATATATATATATATGTTTCGTTTACCACCCCCGAAAATTAGGGCGCAAATCACCGTCACCTGCCGCTATACATCAATTTCGCTTCCTCGTTACATTGAGCCGGCAAATTGATGTTCACGTGACCTGATAACACGTGACATGTGCATCAATTCAATTTTCCCACTTAATCTAGCATGCAAATTAACGTCGCGTGATGTCTGCACCAATTTAGTGTCCCCGCTATATTTAGCGGTGAAATTGACGTCACGAGACCTATAAACCCAGTTTCCCCGCTCAATTTCGTGGCGCAATCGATAAAAATAAGGGTCCTTCTTCACTCCCGGAAACGACGGTTTAATTTCTTCTAACCACCTTTAAACTATACCACCTTCACTACTGCGCTTTATGCACTTTGGAGATAGAAGGTTGCTGCCCATTTTTAAGCACCTTTTTTACCACCGTGTGCGTGAAATAATTTTGATAATATTATCAGCAATTTTATATAGGTAGTGAGTAGATTTTATGCCGCCAATGCTGCGAAACCTTTGGTCCAGGTATGCGCAGATTGGAAGCATTCCTACGCAACCTAATGATTGGCATCAGTGGGCCAGTACGTTCTCTCATCGCAAGCGGTCACCAAACGTAGTTGATGAAACTCAAACGCAAATGTGTGAACAAGGCTTTAATTAGTCGTTGTGTCCCTAACGTATATCTCTTGTTACGCAATTACGTGTACTAAAACACTAAGCTGTGAATGGGTCTCAGAGACAAACATTTGATAACCACTGATTTGCTTCAAAATTGGTTTAACACGTTAAGAGATTTTGTAGAGAATTAAAAGCGCTAAAAATGCGAAGGACGAGTAGAAGAAGGACGTGCACAACAAAGGCTGATGTAGTGAGTGCGCAGGCGAGCTGGTGGATGTTAACCATTTTGTTCTTAGCCCGAGACTGAGGCAGAAAACGAGGAAAGTTTCAAAGTAGAAGAAAAATGAGCAGTAGAGGACACGTCTCTATTGTACATGACCTCTCCATTGCATTTGTGATTAAAGACTTCACTATACCTGCTTTCACTGTTTTTTGGTTGGCAACTCTTTTTTGACAGCAGCGGTTTGCGTTTTCTTTTCCATATTCCCAACATAGCTATTTTCCATTGTGAATCATAAGTTCTAAAAACTGCAGTTTACCATTCACGGGTCGTTCGACCGTAAACCTCAGTTCCGGGGCTGCCGATCTGATCAATGCTTCTAGAGTGTCAGATAATCCCTCCCGAAAAGAACAGATCAAAATGTCGTCGACATATTTTTTCACAAAACAGGACCCCGACGTCAGCTCCTGCAACCTATCAGATAGAATACAATCCAAAGAATTTAGGTGAATTTCCGATAACGCCGGTGCTACACTCGACCCAATGCATATTCCCTCTTTCTGTAAATACTTTTTCCCTTCATACTCTACTATCGCTGACTGCAAGTAATAATCAAGAATGGCAAGAAACTGTCCACCGGAATGCCTGACCGCGATTGGAACCTTACCAAATTCATTTCAAGCACCCCTTTTACCTTTTTCAACAGCCGACTCCTCTCTAATGAGTAATGAAGATCCTTGATGTCCATTGACAACACATCTCCTTTCCTTTCCATCATGACCTTCGAGTATCGTGATCAATTCACTCCAATTTCTCAGTGACAAAGACTTATCTAGAATAGCATGTTGTAAACCTTTTTGAAGAAACACGGACCTTCTGCCAAGTGCCATTCTCATTGATCACCACTCTAAGCGGCATCTCCGGTTTAGGATCCTTAATGAAGAATTTTACGCTCAACGCTGACTTCGACAAATTTAACATGGTCTTTGCTACATCCTCAAATTCGTCTTCCTCTAAAATCTACTTTGAAACTTTCCTCTTTTCCTGCCTCAGTCTCGGGCTAAGAACAAAATAGTTAACCACAAAGCGCTACTTTCGATTGGTTTAATTTTGGAAAAGACACACCTACCACGATAACAACAAGGCACGTCATTCGATCTTTACTGCCCAATCGCTCAACAAGACGTATCATCCAATCGTTACCACCCAATCGCTCCGTAACCATTTACAACATCAATTTGTAACCATTTACGACAAAAGAACCAACTAGCGCCACCTATCGCGTATTCCTGCCCCTGGGACACTTTCCGTTTCACTCGTTCTTTTACCGCGTGCTTGAAGTAATCCTGGCAATGTTGTATGGACCATTTATCACATTGAGTGCTTAGGTTTCGCTTCGAAAATTCTGCGAACAATTCAGTGTAGTTATATATAGGTTGGAAGAGTTCCAGCACTACCGATGGCGGCAGCGTCTTCTCTCGTCCTGAGTGGTAGCGATCGGTTGCAACGTACTTTATCGCAGTCAAACGCAAATGCATTACCGAGCTAGCCTTAAGGCTGCTTTGTGTCTTCTTATGTTTATGTGGCACGAACAGTGCCTTCCAATCTTATTCGAAATACGCGAACGGTGCCTTATCCCATGGGAGCTATATCCTGGCGCAGCCGAAGGACAGCTGCATGAAGTACGGAAGTAGCACCCAATAGAACACTTCGAGCAAGGGGGGGGGGGGGGGGGGGGGGGGGCGCTCGCTCGCTTAAGAGCGAGATTGCTGCTGTACTGGGGACAACACAGCAACTTTGCCTGCGCGGCTACCTACATATTTTGCCTCATTCGCTACGAACGTCAAATGCTTACTGATTGAGTCACCCTAGCACTCGCTCTTTAGATATTCACATATTCATCTTCGTGCAAACAATGTTCCGATAAGTATATTGGCCCGTCGGCAAAATTACTGTGGTGCCCACGGTCTAGCGAGCCACCTCCCCGCTTCGGCTATTCCATTGAGACCTACGTCATGCAGCAGTTATTGGGCCGCCGCCAGGATAGCGCTGCCTTTAGACAAGACAGCGTTGGAGAGGACTGTACGCTTGACTGAAGCCAAAAATTACCTTAGATTTAGTTTTGATTGTTTGATACTCTTAGGTTTGGTTTGCAGTTAAATATTAAGAGAAACAGCCTCCTTCAACAAGGGACGCCGCGTACATTTACCATGACTTAAAGATGTAAACATACCGTGAGACAGCAGACTTACGAAAATAGGAGCGATAAAAGAAACTGCAGGCCACAGGAAAGGAAAAGTATCTTAGGCAGGCGAACGTGGACACGTAGAATCTATGTCGAGTTTAAGGTCATGAATTAATAGAAGGCTCCGCGAGACCCGACTGAACTGGCTTACTGATGGATGCGCGTCATATGGGTAAGCTATTGTGTATCTAGTGGCGTGTAACTTTACTTTCGTTTTCTTCTTTTTGTCGAATCTAATTTGAGCACAATATACTGTTGAAGCAATAATGCCGGAAATTTGGTATATATTTATGATAAAGAAAAACTGAGTCAGGCATACAAGCCTCAAAAACGGAAGACCTAACGGTCCGTCCTCCCAGCGATATCGGTTTGTCTCAAATGTCAATCTAAAACAATGTTCTGATCCCAGAAACCTCTTTTCAGCATGTAGGATGCACTTCGCCGAATCTTCCGATAAAATCGGCTCGCGATTCTGACAATGAACGTCACTGTTCCACCCCCAGGAACCGACAACCCTCCTGTGGGCTGAATTCGTTCTTCCCTCCTCACCGTCGACTTTACCGTACCAAGACAACACCCCCTAGAAAAGGAAAGTCTAAGTGCGGAATTTTCCTGCGTCACTAACAAAGACGACTGCAGGCCACAAATCGGGGACGAGCGCTGAGTCAGCGTTCGGATAGAACTCGGTCTTACCAGTCAGAACACGACTCCTAGCTGAACGCTGACGCCGTAGTCGTGTCCAATCTCTGGCCTACTGTGGCCTTCGTTGGTGAAGCAAGGAAATTCAGAACTTTGGCTTTCTTTTATAAGGCGTTCAGAAAGTCCACATCGAATAATCAAAACCCATGCTCTAGAATTTTGACGTGACCATGGTGTCATGAAACGCAGACATAAATTAGACACGAGTGTTGCTTCAGGGTTCGGACGAGCCTGTTGTCCAATCAATCCTTCAAAGTACACTTGACTTCGAACCCGGGCCGAATTATAGTCCCTTGATACATCTTTTACAAGTTACGCCAACCAATACAGATGACAAAGCACATTGCGCTGGAACAAAATGGGGTCATTCAGTTCAAACCTCTACTGTGCGACGCCATTCGCTTCCTGAAACCTGCACCGTCACAAAGTCGGCACTTCAAAGAGTGACGCTACTTGTAGGAAGCTCTTATCTATACTACGTTTCAACTTAGGTCCGAGCGTGGCCGATGTCATGAGCCGAAGGGCCAATCAAACAGCGAAAGAGACACAACGCCATAGCGTGCTCTCTGCAGTTGATAGGACCAGCCGGTATTCGTCGTCTCTCTGTGCGTGCTCCTCTGCCGGCTAGTTCTATAAAGCGCAGAGAGCATGCCATGACGCTGCGCTTTTTGCGCTGTATGATTGACCCTTCGGCTCATAACATTGGCCGCGCTCGGACCTAAGCTGAAACGAAGTATAGGGACTTTAGGCCGAATCGCTGAGCTGCAGGCCAGCCTGTGGGGGTGTCGTTCCATTGAGGTAGAAAATACTGTTCACGTGCTCTGAGTATTCCATACTCCGATCACCCTTATAAGTTGAGACTGCAGCCAAAATGACGAGCAGGAGAGCTCAAGGTCGCTGCTTTGAAGCGTTCTTCGGCAGAAGCAGCACTGGCGCTAGAAACGCACGTCTCACTGGCCAAGGGCTCGGGTTAGCTCGCGCTTGTAGCTTTAGTTGCAGTTTCAGCTTAAGAAAAAACATTGTATAGGTGGTATTGGAAGAGCCCGACAGACCGCCGACAGACCTGCAAACTCGTCTTTATCGACGTTATTAGGGGCTTTTAGTAGATCGTACGCTAGAACACCGCTTTGCTGGCGGGAGCTCGTGCCGTTACTTCGAAGAATGAATTGAGAACTCACCCGGTAGGGCGCCCGCTTTCCGCGGAGTATACGATCTACTAAAAATCTCTGTTATCAATATGGCGAATAAATCGCAAAGCCAAAGATAGGAATGAATCACGGACAACCTTACCATCGGGAAAACGTATCTGCGACCCCGTGGCCAGTAATGGGATGGGGTCGCAGATAACGTAAATATTGTCTGTCCTTTTCTTTTCGATTCTCGCCTAGCACCACCTTCCGCAAAAATATACCTGGGGCTCCCAGAATAGATAAGTGCGATTTATTTCAGTCACTTTTTTTAGGCTCGCAAAATCGTACTTCAATAATCGAGGCGAGGACGGACTTACGGCAGCCGTTTGATTATAACGCTAGGTACCTTTCGTTCCTTGTCCCCACGAAACCGGTCACTTGACCTCAATATCTGTATTGTGGCTATTTTAACAACCGGAAGAGGTGTCCGCATTCACGAGCAAAACGCCCCGGGGCTCCGAATGTGGTCAAGGTGATACCGACAGCGTTCTCGGCTGCTAATTGGACTTGGCGCCAAAGCTTGCGCGCAATCAACAAATGAGACCTTTCTGACCCGTCCGCGAGTTCACAATTGGGAAATACTTTGGTGAGAACGTCTCACCAACATACAACGAGCGACAAGGGTGTCGTGGCCTCTGATGGACATGCCCTCAGCACTCCTCCATGCACCGGTCGGTGACGACTTGTGTACGGCAGCAGAACGACTTGAGATTTGCAAAAGAAGGGCGGGGGCTCTCTGGCTTCCTACGTGAAATAAACGACTATCAGAATTTCAGCTGCGTCCGATCCCGCTTCAACCTGGCGCTCGCTTCGTCCCAGATGGTCAACTTTTTTTAAATATCTGTTAGCAGATGACCTGCGTTGTTTTCTTGCTTCATTTTCGTCTGCGAATGACCATTCGGAGCAGACGTACCGCGTTCTTCACCCGCGTTAGTAGACGAATCGTTTAAGAACGCTGTACGCTCGCTCTGCGATATGCAAAGTAGATCTTTCTCTCTCTCTCGCCGCGACCAAAATCAAATCAAGGTGTGCAAAAACATGGTGGGAGACGGTGATTTCAAACAAAGAGTGGCTGCGCCGACTAGTTAATGCTGGGCGCCCATAGCAATACTGCATAGGAAAGCTAAGAAACAAAAATAAAAAAATAATTTCGGGGCTTTAGGTGTCAAATAAACGAAGGGCACCTGACACAGCCCTGCGGAGGATTGGGGATTATTTTTTTCTACCTGTGGATCTTTAGATGTGCAACCAAAATCTCGGTTGCACGGCGCCTACTCTATAATAAGCCTCCGTCTGATTGCGGGCACCTCGAGAGGGGATTCGAACCCGCATCCTTGGCATACGAACATTCTTTCCTACTTTGGTAGTAGCAGTATACCCCCCCTCCTGGACTATCATAATGTTAACAGCTGAGACGGGAGCGCAAAATAAAAAAGCTTTCAAGTCGAAGCAAAAGACAACAGTAAGAGAACATTTCGAACTTAGCTCACTGAAGTAAGCCTAACAAACCAGCAAATCCAGATAGAATAGCATAACACATCACGTGCTGTGAATTTCTAAGGTCAGAGAGGAAATGGCAAGCAGCCGTCATGAACACTCAACTTATCCTCCATCTCACTAATATCTGCAATAAAAAGAAAGGAGCAGGCACGTGAGCATAGCTCAGCAGAATGCTTTTGTTTGAGCGAGAACTCGTGCATAGGAGGCACTTTCCAAAGCCATGCTCACATGTCCATGCCTTTGTCTGTTGTACTGCAGATGTTTGTGAGACGGAGTATAAGGAACTGGAGTTTGAGACGTTCTTTTATTGTTGTCTTTTGCTTCGACCCGAAAGTTTCGTCCTTTTTTTTTCGCACTCCAGTTTCAGGTGTTACTTTATGATTAACTATCAGCTGTTCGCCTGCAGGCTCAGTGGTTTTTCGTTATACCTGGTCTCTCGTTCTTGGGCCATCGGGCATCGCGAGAGACAGTGTCGCTATCTCTCCGGGTCCCCAAACTGGGGCGGCAGAAGCTTACCCGAAAACTTATTCCGCTGAGTCTCTTCGCTCCCCGCGGCACCCTTTCGCAGTCTGGTAATCAATGCGTTGCGGGACGCGCCACGTGCTCCGGGAGAAAATGGCCGATACCAATCTCCCGGCCAAACGTCGCTACCACCGTATTTTTGTCACACGCAAGCAGGGTGCGTGCAAAAGCTTTCGGGGAAGAAATCGCGTTGGCGGCACACGGATCAAGAAACACTAAACTTCATTTTATGCTCGCATAACCCTTCGTCCTCCATCTCTTTATCTTAGAGATGGAACAACAAGGGGAAACGGTTTTGTTAAACCTTATGTAACCGACGTGTTTCTCTCCCACGATTGCGTGTTGGGGTTCGGAGGAAATGTGATACAAGCGCCGCCTGTGACGCATTCGCTTCTTCGCTTCTTTGCAGACGGAGAAAACCCGAGGAGCCTCATGCAAGACCGAGGTATGTGGACTGCGCAAACTGCCATCTTGAGACAAGGTGTGGGTTGGCGTTGTAAGCAGCAAACTCTAGGCGGTATAATCATCCGTGAAGAGGAATCATTATAGGAGTACAATCATTTTTCCTGAATAACGAGATGTTCGGTCTTGAATAGGTTACCCAAAAAATATAATTGATTACAATTACAATCACTCGTTCAAAAGTGTTCAATTAGATCACTTGATTACTTGAGAAGAAAAGTGATTGGCTGTTACTTTGAGAAGTAACCGTTACTGTTTCAATTACATGAGATTTTCAAAACAAAAGATTCCTTCTGACGGTTTGAAAACAGTTTCGTACTGTCCATTATTGGACATATTATCACAGAATTATATACTACTTTAATTCTCAATCTACCTAGACTTGGTTCGAAGATTCCTTGGGAGTAAACTTGTAAAAGCAAAGAGTTCAGTTGAAAAGGGGAGAGAAAATAGTAAAGGCTAAAAGTAAGCTATATACTTCCAAAAATAATCAGACTATTCTTACGAATACTTCCTAACAAAGGTATTCAAGTTATTGCAAAATGACTTCAAAAGTAATTGATTACAAGTATTTTGACTGGTCCACCGAAATAACATACGCAAGATAGGTCAACCGAGATAACATTCGCAAGATTCATCACCATGCTTATCGAGGGCACCGCTGCAACTAGAGCGAGAGCACTCACACTTCGACTGCCCAAATTTTGACCAGCGGACCCGGAAGTATGGTTCGCACAGGTCGAATCAGAGTTTATCACCGCTCAGATTACCAGTCAAGCCACACATTTTATCACGTTCGGGTCGCGAATTTGTGGAGACGGAATAACTGAATGACCGACTGGCAAAATACAAAATCATTTTCTGGTCCTATTGTTATCTCGCGGGAGAAGAGCGTAGCCCGCGATCCGCGGACCAGTGCTCGCACTCCTGCTTTTTTTTTTTTTTTTCTCTTGGTACACTACACTTGTTGATACGCTACACAGCTGTTGTGCAGTAACCGATTGCAGAAATTATGTAACCCAATAGCGAGTCAATAGAGTCAAACTTGCCACAGCGCGGACCTTTAACGCTGCCTGAAATTAAATTGTATTACAGGTGATTCTCAGTAGCGTGACCATTTGTTTTTTCGGTACGGGTGTTACCTACTGCCAAGTCCGTGAATGTCGACGCGTCAAAACATAAAGCTCTGTGTGCCCATAAAAAGAAAAGAAAAAATGCCGGTAGATTTTCTTTTGGCATGAGGGCTTTCCCTTACAGTATATAGAACGCGGTTCGTCGGCTCCGACTAGTTAATGCTGGGCGCCCATAGCGATACTGCATAGGAAAGCTCATATATACTGTAAGAAAGATCTTTGACACGCATATATATATATATATATATATATATATATATATATATATATATATATATATATATATATGTCAAAGATGCGTAGTGTCGGAGTTACTAATAGGAAGTTTATTGATGAGTTTCAGCGAGTATAGGCGACGCTCCGATCGATCCAAAATGGCGGAAAAGAAGGGGATAGATTTGCGACGCCCGTAGACCGGTAGCGTATAAATTGAGCAAAGCATGTCGTTCTTTGTTTGTTGCCGTGCGCGAGATCATCACCATTTCATGCAAGACCTACCGTGATGCTACAAATGAAGTGTTCAAGCCAGTCGAAGGCAAGAAATCTTGCCATAGTCAAGATATGTGTGCAAGTGTTCGACGGGGGCTCTCTCACGCTGGTGCAGCTGTCATCAAGTTGAACTGACGGCACGCGCGCCAAAAAATAGGTTCATATTAATAGTGTCTGCGCGTTGAAACTATGACGCCTACTTTATCTAAACCTAAACTTATCGGTCTCTGGCTACAAACATTTTTGTTGGCATTGCTTAGATGATGTAACCATTCAGGCCTCGCATTAAACGGTGTTACGAACTCTCGGGTTGTTGTTCTGGTTCATTTCGCTAAAAAGGGTTTGGATGGAACGTATGACAGCTATAGCATACAAGGGACGATCGAGGTGTTTATTCTGCGTTCTATGTGTCCAAACATAGGTATCCTTGGTGTTATATTGTGACCAGCTGATTGCCGACCGTCCTGTTTTTACGCATAATGTAAACAAGCCCAGGGAAGCGCCAATCTCATTTTGATGTGCTTGTGCACCCCTGTAAGCCTCCTTTTGGCTCTCGTGGGATACTTTATTGTAATAGAAATAGCCTAATCGGTCGTTCGAGTTGTATTTGCCACGGTGATGTCTGCTGTGTGTTATCTTCTGACAAACAAAATTCCGTATTAAATGCCAAAAGAAGGACAAATGTTAAGTTTTTTTCAACGTTTCTTTTTTCGTTTTACTAAACAGGGCAAAGCTTCTAAAGCAAGATCAACTTAAGCTGATATTTGAGTGTGCTCATGAATAAATGGCAAGAGGTGCTTATGCTAAGTGGTAGATGTACACAGTTTATTTATTTTTTGTCTGTGCATAGTAAATTATAAGATATGTATCAGCAGAAGACACGTGTCCTTTTGAAAATGTCTTTTATTAGGGCAACAATAGGTTTTCATACACAAACACATGCACTGAGTATTAGAAATATGGCAGAAAGTATTGATCTTAGGATTTTAGTTTTCTTTTATTCAAATGTACGCTGTTGTTTACAAAGTGGATACGCATCTAGTTATATGAAGGTTAAATATAACTTCTAGACAAGTTTGACAGAGTCGCGGGGTTTGGAAATTCCACCACAGGGCATTTGTACCTGAGTTATCCCTTTACTGCCTGACCATTTTTTTTTTTTTTTTGACAACAAGTTTCTTTGTATAGGTTGTAGATTATAAACATTTCTTTCTCTGAATTCGCACACGCGCTGGTTTCGGCGACTCTGCTACGCTCCCCATTTGTAGGAGAAAATCATAATTCTCCTTTACGTTGGTCATCCTCGAGTTCAAGTAGACCGGCATGAAACTCCATTCTTCCTCCGAGAAGTTCTCAGATGAGACTGAAGCGGGGCAAGTCTTCCGACGACATTTCCTCAGCGAGGCAGCCGAGTCGCGGTCGCAGAGCGGGATGCAGAAGTGACGCTCACCTGCTGCAACTGCGATTACGTCACAAGAACAGGCACCAGTGTCCATGCGCATAGAACGCAGGATAAAGACCTCGATTTTCCCTTGTATGCTGTAGCTGTCATACTTTCCAGTCAACCGTTTTTTATCACAATTCACCAGAACAGCCGAAAAGTTTTGCAACACCGTTTAATGCGAGGCCTAAATGGTTACATCATCTAAGCAATGTCAACAAAACTGTTAGTAGCCACAGACCGATAAATTTAGGTTTAGATGAAGTATTCGTCATAGTTTCAGCCTCAACGCGCAAACATTGTTGATATGTACTTTTCTTGATGACTGTTGCACCAGCGCGAGAAAGCCCATGTCGAACACTTGCACACATATCTTGACTATGTCGAGATTCGTTGCCTTCGACTGGCTTAAACACTTCATTTGCAGCATCATGGTAGGTCTTGCTTGAAGTGATGATGATCTAGCTACGACTAGCTACGACCGCCCACCGCAGCGATGCAGGCGTCGAAGGAGCGGAACCTGTGTACTGCGCAGTCAGTCGCCGTCACCCGACGCTGCTCGTTTGGCATTCAGGGCTTTCCGCCCACGTTCTTCAATGTACTTGGCACCAAGTATTATTTCCTGCTTTTGTGTGTGTGCTCAGTGGCTGGATATCGGCCTCATAGAGCAGTTATTCAGGCTCAACTGCGTTTGCTGAGGAAGTTCTGGAAAAATGCCACCCAGGAACAAAACCACGAAGGCACAATGCACCAGCTTGGCGGACTATGCACTGGGTGCTGAAATCAGGCCCTGCGGATTATACACCAAATACGAACTGTCTAAACAAGACGAAAACTTTTAGGCTCAAATTGGTTTTTGCGGACTATATGCCTGGACACTGGTACCTGCTTTATGCACTGTATATTCACTGCTGTTTGTTGTGGCTTTAGACTGCCTTCCTGTAATGATGCAGAGGGGTCAACTGAACCTTGAAATGAATATATGTATAAGTAGATCTAGATACGATGCCCTTTGAAGCCACACAGTCAAGGAAGAGGAGTGCCATTACCTAAAATTGCCAACAGCATACCAATGGGCACGATCGACACCCACCTAGTCAATGGTCAGTTTTCCACCACAATATTTGTTGCCGTGTTATCACCAATTTGGCCCATTAAAAACCTTAAGGCTGTAACCTATAGCATACCCATTCTGGATCTTCAAAGCTTATGCTGTAGACATGCATCATCACACGAACATTTTCTTATCTATCTTCAACGTAAAACTCTAGTTATGCAACAAAATTCCCATATCGGCACATTTTTAGCAAACTGAATGGTCCCACCTGTTACATTTTTAGCTTTGGAAGCAAACCAATTCACATTACCACCAGTGGCATACATCGTGCCAAGCATTAGTGCCGCATATGGCAGCAAAATGTTTTAACTAGGGAAGCAGACCTAATCAGTCCGGCTAATTAAAGCACCTAGATACGGGAGAAATGATCAATAAAATAGGTCACTCGAAAAGGACGTTTTCTCGCTGAACAAACGACTTTTTATTGGACGTTACGCAATGTAAGGCCGAAAACATTCACTCTTTGATCTGTACAGAAGCATTTGCTTAGCAGTCGATCGTGCGTGATAAAAACAACAAAAACAAAGGTGGATCACAAACGCAATAAATTCGTTTTTGCACGGAGTACTTACACTTAAAATCGCGTGAACATAAAGCGACTATGGCCCACCTTGCTAGCAGCAATCTTAAAATTTATCCGAGTAGTCGTCACACCCACCAACCGAGAGCGTTGCTGCAAGACCCTCCGCCGTAAATTTTGAGTCGCTGAGCACACACACAAGCACAGGAAATAACACTTGGTTCCAAGTACAAACAAAGAACCCGGGGCGAAAAGCCCTCATGCCAAACAAACAGCGTCGGGCGACGGTGACTGACTGCGTAGTACACAGGTTGCGCTCCTTCAAAGTCTGCATCGCTGCAGTGGGTGGTCGTAGCTAGTCGTAGCAGATCGCGTCACCTCTGTTGCTCGTACCGGAACACCAGAGCCGCGTAATATTCTTGCTGCCGTAGTTTATAAGCCTGCGTTCGCGGCCAACACACTTTACAAGCTAACGCCCAGCAAACCTATCCCCTTCTTTCTCTTTTGGGCGACCGGCCGCCAGGGCGGTGACACCGTCGCTGAAACTCCTCAAGTACGACGTTTCGAGCTGGGACCGCTCTTCATCAGGTGAAGAGCGGTCCCTGCTCGAAACGTCGTAATAAACTAGTAACTCCGACAGCCCGCATCTTTGACTTATTAACTTTTCTCGGTCCATTGTTTTATATTTACCCTGCTTTACCTATATATATATTTCCATTTGAGTTTTAGTCACTCGACGACACGGACATCAGTACCAGCTCGGACAGTGCTGTGTCCAGCAATGTTTATTTTTTTTTATGCCTGCGTGCATGCATGCATGACATACACGCTTTCTCATTAATCCCAGCTTCCTTTATGCAAAAACAATTCTGCGTTTGGTGGTGTTTTCTGGTTGAAATATTTTTCGATACAAAGGCGCATTTACATATGAGACGACAGGACTACGTACGTGTAACAAAATCCTTTGCTTAGCTGGGTTTGAATTTAAAGCCACTAGGGTTTCTTTGTTGTTTCCATTGCAGGTAAGACATTCGAGTCCGGTAAAATGAATGTGGAAATAAACAATAGGACAATAACAAAACAATAACAAGCATTAACAACAACAAACACAAAAATTAGACAAAAGAAAACTTTTTTAAGTATAGCGAAAATTTCAATTTAATTGTTTCATTGTGATAGATCTTTCTCTGCGAAAAGTTTATTTTACACGCATTTCTACTTATATGATGAGTGGATCTATTATATCTATTTTCTGAACACAATTATACATAGCCTTGACGCAAGAATGCATGAAACAATGTACTGGTAGTGTTTTAGTGTTTACATTTCCGGATTTGCCGACGTTGAATTTGTGTTTCTTACGTTTAAATAAGTTGCGCTTGATTTCTGGAAACAATAACTGGAAACAGTTGACTCAGGTGTAGTACCACTTAATAATTGCAGTTCAAATATTAATTTGCAAGGCGAAATATCACTACAACATGTCTTGACTTCTTTCCGCATTTGATTGAAATGCAAGTTTTATTCGACAAACCTTCTGTTTTTAGTACCAAAATAACTTGTGGCATGTTACTAAAAGCGTTGACCGTAAAAGGAATAAGATTTTTCTGCGTTGTACTAGAAAACCAGTCTGATCAGCACTGGCACGGGCATTAATAATATGCGTGCTACGCGCATTCACCATATTTGGCATATGTTTTGCATACGTGTCTTTCGCATTCTTTGATGTTATTTTGGTCTGATGAAAAAAATTACACATCATGTTTGTGTCCGACTGGTGCAAGTAGCGCGTTCTCTACGATAGCAACAGGAAATGCGTGAGCGGCCGTGGTCTAAGCTAGGTAGAGTTATCCCTATTGAAAAAACCAGCTTAAGCTGGTCCCAGCTTCAAGCTGGGTTATTGCCCCAGCATGCCCAGCTTGGCATGCTGGTCATGCTGGTTGATCTGGTCATACTGGTCATGATGGTTGATCTGGTCCCAGCTCCAAGCTGGGTTATTGCCCCAGGATGCCCAGTTTCGCATGCTGGTCATGCTGGTTGATCTGGTCCCAGCTTCAAGCTGGGTTATTGCCCCAGCATGCCCAGTTTGGCATGCTGGTCATGCTGGTTAAACTGGTCATGCTGGTGAACTTCCCAACCAGTTTAACCTGTTTCAATTAATACAATGGATAAACAAGCCAAGCTCTTCAGAAAAGCCAACTCGGCATCCAATTTATTATTTTCGTACTTGCGGCCGCCTCACATGAACTCAGATGCTACACATCCACGGCGCTGACACAGTACTAACCGACGCACAGACAGTGGTTCTCGGTGCAAAGCCTACAATGTTAATAAAACCAGATTGCTTATCTTTCAATACGAAAAATACTAGACAAACGCCAAAAACAGGCAATAGCAAACGAAAATACTACGCGGATGGCAGAATCGAACCTGGGTCCCGCCAGTGATGGGAGCGAAGCGGCAACTTGCGTGGTCGGCTGAGGCAAGGAAATCCCTGTGGCTTAGATGGCATGGCGATACTCCTCGGCACCGCCGTCATTCTTGAGCACACACACGTTCGAAGACATGAAGCGACGCATCAGTCGGGACGTCCGACATCTTCCCGCACTGAACGGACTGGCGCTCGCTGTCTCCTCAAAACCCGCTTCGCTTGCACCGTCATTCAACTAGTCACCAAACAACGCGCACACAGCCGTCCCTTCGAAAATCTGTCCAAGATAGCCAAACGCGTCGCAAATTCTCCGTTCCTGCCACTCTCTCTCTCTCTTTTTCCGCACACAAAGGTAGCTTGCAGCGCACCTGACGCGCCCGGTCGTCTACCAAAAACGAGAGGACAAAGAACAGGACGTGGCCTCGTTCCAGCCTAAGCCGACCTTGGCGCGCGCGCTCCCAGCAATGCCAGTTCGGCTATCTCTAGCCGACCTTGGCGTGCGCGCTCCCAGCATGACCAGCTTGACCACCACGATCATTAGTCCGACCAGATTCACCAGCTTGTCTCCCAGCATGACCAGCTTGTCTCCCACCTTGACCATATTGGCTCCATGGAAAACCAGTTTGACCGGTTAAGACCAGACTGGCTCCCAGCTACACCAGATTGAATCTAAAACCAGAATCTAGTGAGACCATGATGGTTTTTACTTAAACCAGACTGACCAGCTTAAATTCTAGCTTGCCCAGCTTAAATCAGCTTGATTGCAAGTTAAACCAGCGTGACTACCACATTGACCAGATTGACCAGCTTAGTTACCAGCTTAACCAGTTTGATTTTCATGCTGGTTTTTCCAATAGGGATGAACCGGTTTGAACCGGTTCGCGCTTGGTTAAACCGGTAACCGAACCGATTTTTTTTATGTATTACTGAACCAGAACCGATTTGGAAGAAAATAAATAGTGGCTGAACTTGAACCCAAAATCGAACCGGAATAATTACCGGTTCTACACCCTGCTTTTTACCGGATCTTCTTCGACAAACCGACAGCGTCGCGACATCCGACAGCATAACGCCTCGGCACGTGTGAAGTCATTTGTTGAAATTCGGGACAGCTTTTGATGCTGCATGGGCGGTAGAGGACACCAAAGACACCAGTCAAAGACGCCTTTCATCCACAACAGCCAAGGCATCATGATGTAGAAGTACAGAAGTGAATTACCCATTCATTAACTGATAATTAAACATTGAAAGACAAATACTCAAGACCGAAACGTCTGTAATAAATCGCTGTTGCAATTCATTTTCGACGACAAGTTTATAAGAAATGCACACTAATCATTTAACACATATTTTAAGTGACTAAGGTGGCGCCACCCTACACTCCTATTGTGTGATCCCCTTGCTTCTGAATAAAGGTGTGTAGAAGTTTCAGGGGGACCGCTATTCCAGCCAGGTGCCAACTTTGGTTCAAGTTGTAAAAACTTCCTCCAACAGCCTCTGGTTTCACAAGCGATTTAATCTGAGCAGTTCGTCATAGCGGTTGCACGATCAGTCCAGAAAGAAAAAATTGTGTGTGCCCGGGCCTCTGATGGCACGAGATGCTCCTTTTCCTCGCAGGTCTTTTCTCCCAGTCGCGAGATGCTGTTATATTTAACAGGCTCCCACCGCGGACTTGTTGCAGACCTCCAGTGGGTAAAGAAATTGGACTGGTCTCCTAAAGGTTCGTCCGTCCGCCAGTCGCACTTCACACGAGCGAATGATATTGTCTCGTCCAGGGTGCACTTCTGTTATTCGTCCCACCTTCCACGTTGCTCTTGGTCGTCTGGCTTCGTGAATAATTACCACGTCCCCGACAGCAATAGGCGTTGTGTTCTTGGGCGGAGTGTGGTGGGCAGAGCGAAGTTGCAAAAGATACTCCTTCATCCACCTCTTCCAAAACTGCTGTGAAATTAGTTCTCGGTAGCTCCATCGCCGTCTTAGTTCACGCGATGTCTGCGGATTGGAGCTCATTTGCTTCATTGTCGGCAACGACAGAAGTCGTTTTCCTACTAGGAAATGTGCAGGTGTTAAAATTGTTGGTTCCCGTTGCTCTGAGTAAAGAAATGTTAAAGGACGCGAGTTCACGGCGGCTTCTACTTCCTGTAACACCGTCGATAACTCTTCAAAATTAAGATAGCTTCGTGCTAGAACCTTCCTGAGGGAGGTCTCCACTGTCCGTATCATTCTCTGCCAGAAACCTCCCCACCATGCGGCTCTTTCGGCGCTAAATTTCCAGGTGATGTGATGGTGGGCGACATAGTCTTGTACATCCTGATGTCGGAGCAGTTCCCAGACAGCTGATATATCTCTTGCAATTGTCTTAAACGCCAAAGCGTTGTCTGAATAAAGTACGTTTGGCAGTCCTCTTCTGGAAACGAACCGACGTAAAGCCATCAAGAAGGATTGAGCAGATGTGCTCGTTGTGAGCTCGAGGTGAACTGCTCGTGTGACTGCGCATGTGAAGATGGCAATATACGACTTCTCGTTCTTTTGTTCCTTTGTGTAATGTGGACCAGCAAAATCAATACCCACGACGTTGAATGGGTGCGTCGCCTCAATGCGTTCTTTTGGCAGTGGTGCCATAGGAGCTGATGCGGCCCTCAAGTGTGTCCTTGCGCACTTGGTGCAGTTTCGCAGAGACTTCTTTACGGCTTGTCTTCCGCGTACAATCCAATACTCTTCGCGCAATTCAGTTAAAGTATCTGCTACTCCTCCGTGAAGCACCCGCTGATGTGCGCTGCATATAAGTAACTCGGTGAAGCGATGTGCGTTGGGGAGTATGATGGGGTGTTTAAGGTCTTCTGATGCATTTAGTTGTTGGAGACGACCGCCTACGCATAAAACTCCGATGTCATCTATGAAAGGTGTCAAATCTTTTAGTTTCAATGACTTGCTCAGCGGCCTTCCATTTCGTATGCTCTGAAGTTCTCCCGAGAATTCATTTTTTTGTGTGACCTTTATCCAGTATTGTTCCGCTCTTTTGAGTTCTGCCGTTAAAAGGTAGTTAGACAATTCCTTCAGTGCGCCAGTGTTTTCTTTGAAACGGTAAATCCAAGCAGTGACGCGTAGGACCCTTGAGAGCTCGCTGTAGCGTTGCAAGTCAAGTACAGGATTGTCTACGGCAGTTGTTACTTGCAGTACATTGGTTTTGATGTCATTGTCTTCCATGTCGTCTAGGTCGTCTCGTTCGGGATGCGCCTGTGGCCATTCTGGTGACGGTTTCTTGAGCCAAGAAGGGCCAGTCCACCACAAGTTGTTTGACTCTAGGTTTGACGCGGAGAGTCCTCTTGTTTGGCAATCTGCCGAGTTTTCTTTACCCGGGCAGAATCTCCAGCGAGCTGTAGGCGTGTTGTTTTGGATTTCCCTCACTCTATTAGCAACAAATGTCTCCCACCGGTGACTTTGACCTTGTATCCACTTCCAGGTTATGGTAGAGTCTGTCCACAAGTATACTTCGTGGTCTTGAAGCGACAACGTCTTTTCTACGGAGCGCAATAATCTAGAACCGATGAGAGCTCCCATCAGCTCTAAGCGAGGGAGTGTCAGCTTTTTAAGAGGTGCTACTCGCGCCTTTGCGAGTAGTAGATGTATTTCTACTGTGTTCTCAGAGTCAGATGTTCTTAGGTAGACAACTGCGCCGTAAGCCTTCGGACTGGCGTCAGTGACGACATGTAGTTCGTAAAACAGCGTAGTGTCTCGGAGTTCCTCGAACAAGAATCGAGATATGGATATGACTTGTAGCTGTGGAATCTCGTTGCACCACGTGTTCCACTCTTGTTGTATGTTCTCAGGAAGACTATTGTCCCAGCCTATCTTTAATTCCCACAGTTTTTGGAACATAATCTTGACCCGGATGGTGAAAGGTGATAGCAATCCCATGATGTCGTAGATTCTATTGGCTGCTTGAAGGACATATCGCTTTGCACTTAATTTCGTTTTCAAGAAGTTCAACGTCGAGGTCAATGACAACTTCAAAGTGTCCTCCTCTGTATTCCAATGCATTCCAAGCACCTTGGTGTCTGTCGCCATATCAGTTGGTTGGGGGACTCCTTTTTTGAACAATCCTCGCAGTGTCTTGCTGTTGGATGCCCATTTTTGAAGATTCATGCCAGCTTGTTGCATGATGTCTTGTGTTTCCTTAAACAGCTTGACTGCTGCTGCTTCACTCTGGGCGCCAGACAAGAGATCGTCGACATAGAACGATTTCGCTAGAACCTGAGCTGTCTCCGGGTGGTTTTGAACTGTTCGGAAATGATGCTGTAGGGTAGCTGTCAGCAAGAACGGACTGGATGTCGTTCCAAACGGAAAGCGGGTCATCCTCCACTCCTGTATTGGTGGTAACTGACCGGTTGTTGTGGGCCTCTCTCCAAACCACAAGAAGCGTAGCGAATCTCGGACTCTTTCTTTTACTGATATTTGCAGAAATGCCTTCTGAACATCTGCTGTCATCGCTATTTTATTGACTCGGAACCTCAGGAGAACCTGTAATAGGTCGTCAGATGCCTTTGGTCCCGTTTCAAGAAATCCGTTGAGACTCTCACTTCCTTGTTGGTGAGATGAGGCGTCAAATACGATTCTAATCTTCGTTGTGAGCGCCTCCTCGCGCATTACCGCATGGTGCGGCATGTAGTACTGCCGTCCTGTATTTTTCTTCGCATCTGGAACCACCTCTGCATGCTCATCCTTCAAATATTGACGGATCACACTCTCGTAAGTGTTCAGCAGGTTTTCATCTCTCCGGAGTTTTCGTATCAACCCGTTTAACCTTGCTGTCGCCAGCTCCTTGTTGTCCTGGAGCTCGGTTCTTTTGTTGGTCTTCCAGGGTAGTGAGACTTCATACCTGCCTTCAGTCCAACAAATCGACCCTTCAAATGTCTGTAACACCGTTTCCTGGGACCTATCTTCCTTGTCTGTGATTCCAAGATGTTCCAGGTCCCAAAACGCTGGCAATTTGTTCGTTTCGTCTTCGGTGGTTACTCCTACATTAAGAATACAGGCTATGACATGGTTTTGTGTTGTCAATGAATAATTTTTGTCCGTTGGTCCTTGCACCGTCCAACCAAGTCGAGTGCTTAGAGCTGTCAGCTGCTGACTCTCACTGCGGATGTTGTCACCCTTCATGATTTTCCATACTTTGTCAGCACCGATTAAAAGGCTGATTCTAAGTGCCCCTTTCGTTTCATCGAAAAGGCAAAGGTCAGCCAAATCCTTTCCTTGACTTTGAAGCTCTCCTATGAAAGGGTGGTCCAAAGGAAGCTCCATCATTTGGCTGCAAATCTTCGGGACTTCTACCGCCTCGAAGATGTACTCTCCTTGGTGGTACTGGCTCTTTAGTCTAACCTCCACAAGCTTTCGTCTTTGTTCTTTTGCAGCTTCGGATCCAAAGGTGTTGATGCAAATATTTATGTCACCGAGAATACGTAGTTTGTACCTTTTGGACACATCTTCTCGGATGAAAGTTCGCTGGCTTCCTCCGTCTATCATTCCTCTTATGTATCTGTACCCACTTTTGCCAGGGATCCAGCCCCGAAACGTTTGAAGTAGGATATGGGGCTCCTTTTGTGTTGTTGATGGAGCGTAAGTATGGAGTGCCTTCGTTTTGCTATTTTGTTCCGTCTCCTTAGTTCGTTGCCAGCGTGGGTCGCACATCGATGTAGCATGTCTGCCTTTGCAAGTATTGCAGACGATTCTCCTTCTGCAATCTCGCGCTCTGTGCCCCTTCATGGTACATTTAAAACATCGCATGTCGTCGGAGAGTTTCTTCTTTTTCGCATCTATCGTTGCATCCGTGTTGCAATCTTCCGACGAGTGTTTTCTGGAAGAGCAGAAAAGGCAGTCTGCTGACTCTTTCGCCCGACTGTGTAGAACAGCTGCGGAGCTTCTTGTACCTTCTCTTCTGGAATCGTACTTCCTAGTGTCAGGTCGACGGTCTTGACTTGTCCTCCCTGTTGTCAGTCCACTTCGTTCTCGACATTCCACTTCAATCTGAAGAAATTTTAAGGTCATCTCCAGATCTCCTTCTGACGTCAGTGGCTCTGTAGCTCCGCTGAAGGATTTTCGTCGATGATATTCGATGACGACGTCGGTTGGTAGAACCTTCATTAGTATCTCGTTCAGCATTGCAGAGCAGGACATAGCGTGAACTCCGAGATCTTTTAAGCCACGAATGTGTAGCTCAACGGCGTCGAGAAATCTTCTTAAGGCACCAACGTCGTTTGATGATGGGACCTTCTGGAGCGTTCGGAGTTTTGAAAGATGGTCTTGCTCGATGAGTTTCTTGTCTCCAAATCGCGCTCGGAGTATAGCCAACGAGTCTGTGTAGCTGGAGTTAGACCCATGAAGGCCAGCGATGGCTCTAAATGCGGGTCCGGTGAGAAGGGACCGGAGGTAGTGAAACTTGTCAGCCTGACACAGTTGAGGATGCTGGTCAATCGTGTTTTGGAACATATCCCAGAACGCTTGCCACTGAGAAGTGCTGCCGTCAAATTTCAACATCTCCAATTTCGGAAGTCTTGCTCTGGCGTTCTCGGTGGTGGTCGGAAGAATCTCCGGTGTTCTGTTTACTTCTACCACACGGGCTTCTTCATTCTTCAGAATCTCAATTCGATGACTCAGCATTGCAAATGCCTGCGTTGAGTTGTCCTGGTAGGTCATTACCGCTTCATACTCTTGCTCAAGGTGTTCGTCGCTTACGAAGGATTCGAACTCTCGATCTAAGATTTTCAGCTCTTCGATATTTGTCGTTAATCTCTGAAGAAGTGTTGTGAGCGAACTAAGATCGTGATCGTCATTTGCAAGAGTTGCCCTGACCTCGTGGATGAGCCGAGTGGTCTGGGCCCGACGAGAGGTTCGCTTGGTCCGTACTCGCTCCATGTCACTGTCTTCAGAAGCTCCTTGAGGTCTCGGTTGGCTTTCTGTAGCGTTGAAGTAGCCTTCCCGGGTTTCGGCACCATCAAGTTCCTGTAAAAACATCCTCCAACAGCCTCTGGTTTCACAAGCGATTTACTCTGAGCATTTCGTCATAGCGGTTGCACGATCAGTCCAGAGAGAAAAAATTTTGTGTGCCCGGGCCTCTGATGGCACGAGATCCTCCTTTTCCTCGCAGGTCTTTTCTCCCAGTCGCGAGATGCTGTTATATTTAACACAAGTAATGGACTCCCCGAGTGACTGCTGCAGGAGGGTCATCCAAAAAAAGAAACTCGCTGTTCACGAATGCGTTCCTTGTGCTTGTGAAAGAGGTCAAAGCCTGCGGACCCGCGCCTAAGCAGAGGTTCCGCGAGGTTGCATTTCCATCCAGTACTTCTTCAACAAATATGTTATCATCTTCTTCGTGCATGAGCGTGCGCTGTTCATCCCCCAAGGAGGTCAGTCTTTGAACAGGTTCAGTCAGTTACTTTGAAACTAATGCAACAGTGCAGGGTGGCTGCAGTTTAAAACTAATGTGGCAAACCTTGGAGCAAGGGGAATGCAAAACAAAGAAGTTTTTTGTTTGTCTTTGGCCCGGTCTTCCGCTTTTTTCAAGGTTCGCTATGCCAGTTACGCTGCATTGTTCTGAGCATCCTTTGTGGGAGGTCATTGCGCTATTGGGCTTTCATAAAAAAGAAGTCGAAACTATATAAATAAATATGTTGTTTTAAAAATAAATGCCGGCAGCGTTCTGGGTTAGACACGGTAAACAACTTACGGTGACAGATGTTCAAGGTCCTGAGCTGAAACAGGAACGGCGAGCGATGGCAAGCGCCAACTCAGTTCAGGGCCAACCTCCCGAGAAGTTTGACTTCGCAAGTCAAAATGAGCGTTCTCAGTGGGAGCGAAAATTCAAGCGGTTCCGAGTCATCAGTGGCCTTTCCAATAATGTAAAAATTAAATAGCGCAAAGGTTAGACAAAGGACAAAGGACAGAACATGTAGACAGGACAAGCGCTGACTCACAACTGGCGTTTTAATAGAAAAGAAGAGAAGGAAGCAGCATAGAAATACGCCGAAAAAGGAAGAAAGAAGATTAATAAAAGGAAAAAGTGAAAGGTATATACAAGAATGAATAAAAGAAAACAAGAAAATGAGAGAAAGGGGAGCTGCGTAACTAAATTAATTCCTGGGAAATTGAAATTAAGAAAAGGCTGTAGCTTAAAAAAAGAAGAAGTTGAGAAGACTAGAAGTTCCCGCTGAATCAACCTCAAGTTGGCCACCGAAGGTAAGTTAATTCTTTTTCAGTTAAAGCCACTGAAGGTGCACTCACACAGGCGTCTTCCTTGTCTTTGATGGTTAAGGCCTCGTAGATTTCTCGCGAAGTTTTATCGCGGAACCGTCGTAGGATTTTCATTTTTGTCAGGATCGGTTGGCATTTACAGTCTCTGACATGTACTGCGAGATGTCCCGCTGGAGTTGAATTGAGTGAGGAGGCGTGTTCCCGCAATCTGGTGTTGACGCAGCGGCCTGTCTGCCCGACGTATATCTTGCCACAAGTGAACGGTTTTTCATAAATTACCTCGCTTTGGCAAGGTACATATAATTGCTTGTGTTTGACGGTGCATAGTACTTCTCGATCTTGCGGATTATTTATCTTTGGACATAGTTTCTTAAGCTTGTTAGGTGCAGAAAATATGACAGGGATGCTAAATCTAGACGCCACCTTTTTCAGGTTATGCGACACCTGGTGGATATAGGGTATCACTGCAGGACGCTGTCTTGGGGGTTTTGTATTTTCCTTTCCCTTTCGAGGGCGGATCATTCTTTCAACTGCCTCACACAAGATGGTATTTGAATAGCCAGAAGTCGCAAGCCGTTGTAACTGGTAAAAAAGAGGAGACGCAAATCAACAACATCCGAGCAATCTTTACGCAAAATTCTCAAGGGCTAAAATTTACCTACGAGCTACCTACCGACTTCTGCCTACAATTTCTCGATCTACAACTAAAATTCCAAGAATACCACTCATGTTGGATGTATAAACCAAGGTCGAAGAAAAGATTACTTCAATATGAGTCTTCGCATTCAAAGCTCATAAAGACGGCAATCATCAACAACTGTCTCAACGCGGCCCTCAAAAAATCGTGCGAACACAAGGCGGGACAGAGCTTTGAAGACCAGTTACAACGGCTTGCGACTTCTGGCTATTCAAATACCATCTTGTGTGAGGCAGTTGAAAGAATGATCCGCCCTCGAAAGGGAAAGGAAAATACAAAACCCCCAAGACAGCGTCCTGCAGTGATACCCTATATCCACCAGGTGTCGCATAACCTGAAAAAGGTGGCGTCTAGATTTAGCATCCCTGTCATATTTTCTGCACCTAACAAGCTTAAGAAACTATGTCCAAAGATAAATAATCCGCAAGATCGAGAAGTACTATGCACCGTCAAACACAAGCAATTATATGTACCTTGCCAAAGCGAGGTAATTTATGAAATACCGTTCGCTTGTGGCAAGATATACGTCGGGCAGACAGGCCGCTGCGTCAACACCAGATTGCGGGAACACGCCTCCTCACTCAATTCAACTCCAGCGGGACATCTCGCAGTACATGTCAGAGACTGTAAATGCCAACCGATCCTGACAAAAACGAAAATCCTACGACGGTTCCGCGATAAAACTTCGCGAGAAATCTACGAGGCCTTAACCATCAAAGACAAGGAAGACGCCTGTGTGAGTGCACCTTCAGTGGCTTTAACTGAAAAAGAATTAACTTACCTTCGGTGGCCAACTTGAGGTTGATTCAGCGGGAACTTCTACTCTTCTCAACTTCTTCTTTCTTTAAGCTACAGCCTTTTCTTAATTTCAATTTCCCAGGGATTAATTTAGTTACGCAGCTCCCCTTTCTCTCATTTTCTTGTTTTCTTTTATTCATTCTTGTATATACCTTTCACTTTTTCCTTTTATTAATCTTCTTTCTTCCTTTTTCGGCGTATTTCTATGCTGCTTCCTTCTCTTCTTTTCTATTAAAACGCCAGTTGTGAGTTAGCGCTTGTCCTGTCTACATGTTCTGTCCTTTGTCCTTTGTCTAACCTTTGCGCTATTTAATTTTTACATCATGCATATCCAACTAGCCCACCTCAATATCTTAGTGCCTTTCCAATAAACCTCAGTCAGAAAAGATAAATGCTCTAATCTATTTTATGGGTGGTAAGGCAAACGATAATATCATACCATTGAACTTTAATCCAGCCAAGATGCAGAACTATGTAAAAGTCCTTTCTCCATTCGAACGACATACAGACTAGAATTGTGTAGGCACTTAAGGGTCTAAAAAATCTCTTCCATAGACGGACAGTCATCGCTATACACTTGTTTTTAGTGACACCGCCATTTTAAACATAAACAAAGGTGCTGTCGCATGAAACAACCTTCATATTTGAAATGGTGTGAAAGGGTTTAGGTGAAAAAAATGCACTATAGGCTAAAGGGAGGCGAGTAACCTATTTGAAGGATGTTTTCCTTTTAAAACTGCTTTCAGAGAGGTTGTTATGGCGACTATACTTAAGATTTATTGTCATACAATTTTTTTTTCCTTGAAAAGACATATTCCTTCAGCTTTGATACATCATGCTTTACGTGAACTATTGACGGTAAGAAAGCAACATACTTAGCCTTGTTAATTTCGGAGATGGTCACCTACTGATAGTGTTTTTAAATTATTGAATATGTAAGGCCGTTGGGCAGTCATAGAATCGTGATACCTGTCTCATGCGTGATTTTCTCCCTCTGTATTGGCCTTTCCTCTGAACCTGAGAGCTACGTGTGATGCTTGTTGGTTGTAAACGTGTTACTCGTAAACATGTTGCTCGTAAACAAATATTCCTAGAGGGTTGCGAAGACCACCCGCATCTTATTTTCGGGGTGTTCGCCAGTAATGCAAAAGATCCTGTAACACCTTTAGCGCTCATTCACACCGGAAGCGGATCCGCGTTCGCAAAGTGGTTGCGAACGCGGCTGTATAATGATCCAGTACAATTGCACGCGCACTCGATGACATCATGTGCGCGTGCAATTGTACTGGATCTTCATACAACCGCGTTCGTAACCGCTTTGCGAACGCGGATCCGCTTCCAGTGTGAATGAGCGGTTAGTGTGCTAGCCCTGGGACAAAATGATTTACGCCCATAAAGGTGTCAAAGCTTTTTAGCGTGCACTTCGAAGTCCGTCGTAACATCATCTATGAAAGAGCAAATTTTCATCGGAGGAGCCAGCGAGAAGGCGAAGGTGTTGACGAGTTCATCGTGAGTCTTCACTGCATTGCCAAGACGCGGAACTTCAAAGCTTGACATGAACTGGTGATCGACCCTTTGACGATCGTCGCCGTACACTTGCGGTTGCGAGTATACATTTAATGCCCTCCGAAACGCGAAACCGCGCCGGCCACGGGAGGTGTTTTTATTTCTTATGTCTATGGCAAACTCTCAACGTTACATTCCCATGGTGTTTCGCTTTTAAAATGTTATAACAGGCCGCCGCCATGTTCCTGCTCGTGCGGACAAGTCAGTGCAAATAGGCTTGCCGAGGCCACGTTCACGCGCACGCAGCACGCGCTTGCAGTGATGGGCCACCAGTCGCGGTGCCATGCTTGCAGTTGTTCCGCGCACGTCATACTACGCGCGAGCTGGTCGCTTCGCATATCGGCTGCTCTGGCGATAGTGGCGGGTAGAGTGCCTCAATGTCCTTCTGTTTAGGGTAGGGTGCCTTTATGTGCGCTTTGCTTAGGGTGGAGACATCTGGCCATTTTGTTCCCACACTTTTCTTTTTTCCTTTTTTGTTCAGAAGCGCGTGAAAGAGCGTGTCCCTGCACGCGTTTGTGGTTGCTGACTGTGCTATGGCGACATTTTGTTTTCGCCGATTTCTTTGTATTTTTCCCGGGAGCGCGTGCTGTCGGCATCGGGTACTACAAAAGGTGATAAGAAAAAGTACAACGTAGACTCTAACCAATTTCTTCAATGTGCCCGACGTTTCGAAGCCAGCTCGGCTCCTTGTTCACGGGGGACTGTATATGGGCCCAAAGGTAGCAACCTGTCGTCGTTTTCTTCTCTTCTCTCTTAGCTTTGTTTTCTTCTTCTGTTTCTGTGTGTGGCGCATTTTAGTCCGTGTATGTAGCTGCTTGGAATCCAGACATTCAATTCACGGTTGAACATGAGTCTAACGGGTGCCTTCCATTTCTGGATGTGGCAGTGAAAAAAGTGAAAGCCGTTTACAAATCCTTGTAACGCCGAATTGGAGCGCAGCTCTTGAGGAGGAGGAGTGAAGGGTACTGAGGAGAGGGTAGACCCCTCCTCCTTCTCCTCCTCCTTCCCTCATTCTTTAATATGCTCCGGGGGTGTCACGTGACTTCGGGGAGGGGGATCACGTGACCTCGGGGAGGCGTGACATGGGGGTCACGTGACCTTGGGTGTCACATGGGGGTCACATGGGGGTCACAAGGTGACCCCTCAGGTCACGTGACCCCCTGAGGTCACATAGGGGTCACGTGACCTTGAGATGACCTTGGGAGGGGTCACGTGACCTTGGGGGTCACGTGACCTCGGGGAGGAGACCACGTGACCTCGGGGGTCACGTGACCTCATAGGGGTCACGTGACCTCAGAGGGGTCACGTGACTTGGGGGTCACGTGACCTTGGGGGTCACGTGACCTTCAAATGGTCGCGTGACCTTGAACTGACCTTGGGAGGGGTCGTGACCTTAGGGGTCACGTGACCCCTCGTGACCCCCCACGTG
This sequence comes from Ixodes scapularis, assembly GCF_016920785.2. NCBI lineage: Eukaryota > Metazoa > Arthropoda > Arachnida > Ixodida > Ixodidae > Ixodes > Ixodes scapularis. Next base: position 45,800,740 of record NW_024609881.1, on the reverse strand, counting down.
ACCCCCAAGGTCACGTGACCTTGGGGGTCACGTGACCTTCAGGGGGTCACGTGGGGGGTCACGTGACCTTGAGAGGGGTCACGTGACCTGGAGGGGTCACGTGACCTGAAGGGGTCACGTGACCTTGGGGGTCACGTGACCTTGGGATGACCTTGGTTACGCCGACGCCGACGCCAACGCCGACGCCGACGCCGCTCAAGCCGGGAACGGGCCCCTAAGAGCTGCGCTCTAAAAAAACAGGGAACCATTTATCCTTCCAGGTATACAGGAAAGCAACGCACACCGGTCGCTACCTAAACTTCTCGTCAGACCACCCTACAACTCACAAATCCTCTGTAGTGTCGGCGCTCTTTCGACGCGCCCTCACGGTCTGCTCAACAAAGAAGTCACTTAAGATGGAAGTCGATATTATAAAGCGAGACCTTCGGAAAAACAACTACCTCACGAGATTTGTCAACAAAATATACAAATAACTTCGTCACCCTCCAACATCCAAGAACAAAAACACCTCCAGCCGCATGTGCGTCCCGTACCTCCATGGCACAAGCGAGGTCCTAGCCCGCGTTTTGAGACCGTACGGCATTGCAGTTACGCATAAACCTGTCTCAACTCTGGGCCATTTTCTTCCTCTTCCAAAGGATCGTCCACCAAAAGAAAAAGCTCAAGGCCTGATTTACCAAATTCCTTGTGCCGAATGCGACGCCTCTTAAGGGGGGGAAACAAAGAACTTTCCCGAACGTCTGCGTAGGCATAAGTATTACGTAAAGAAGAATGACATCCAAGGCAGCGCGCTGGCGGAACATGCTCAGAAGACCGGCCACGCCATTGGCTTTGACAGCAGCTCCATCCTCGACACAGAAAGAAACTGGAGGAAGCGGCTCTTAATAGAATCTTGGCACATACAAAATACAAGCAACAACCTGAACCGATCCACCGGAACGCTTCCAAGCAGCTGCATACACGGACTAAAATGCGCCACACACAGAAACAGAAGAAGAAAACAAAGCTTAGAGAGAAGAGAAGAAAACGGCGACAGGTTGCTACCCTTGGGCCCATATACAGTCTCCCGTGAACAAGGAGCCGAGCTGGCTTCGAAACGTCGGGCACATTGAAGAAATTGGTTAGAGTCTACGTTGTAGTTTTTCTTATTACTTACCTAACCAGGCGGAGTTCCGCCGAAATGTTTACATTTAAACTACAAAAGGTCGCATCACCCTAAACAGAAGGACATTGAGGCACCCTAGTTTAGAGTTATGCCACCCTTTGTAGTACCCGATGCCGACGGCACGCGCTCACAGGGAAAATACAAAGAAAGCGAGGGAAACAAAATGTTGCTGCAGCACAGTCAGCGCGACGAGCGCGTGCAGGGACACGCTATTTCACGTGCTTGAGAACAAAAAATAAAAATAAGCGCACGAAACAAAATGGCCAGATGTCATCACCCCAAGCAAAGCGCACATTAAGGCTCCCTAGTGGCGGGGAGATCGATGGCTCAGTGGGTTAGCGCACATCAGCTCGAGCATGTGGAGAGACACCTCGAGCTGCAGAACACAAAGATCAATGGTTCAATCCCCACCCCTGCCCGTTTCGATCTGGATGAGCATCGTACCGGCGTGTGATCGTGTATCACTATTCCGTGGTGCACGCGAAAGACACCAGGCTAGCGCTTGTACTGCACTGGCTAAAATTCTCATCTACAGCTTAGAAACCAGACGCTGATTTGGAGTGACTAACTTCCTGTTGTATAAACATACACACAACACAATTACATTATTAGTCGCAGCTAGAGCTGCAGCTCTTCAAATACACGTTTTGCTAAATTATCCGAGCATCAAGAAGCACGCAGGGAACGTCTTTACACGCGGTGCGCTCGCTCGCCTTACCTCTATGTAACATTTGTTTTAATTATAACCAAAAGGCGTTTGCGGCGCATGTGCGAACTGCCACTTGTTTTAGATTTTTGCTTACAAAAAAAAATGCTATTATACCAAAGTCAGCACGCGCAGCGCGTGTAACTACGTTCCCTGCATACTTCTTGATACTTGGGTAATTTAGCAATAGGCCTTTTAAATTTTAGCGCTTCTCGGAGATTACCTCCCACTAGATAATAGGGAGTTTTAGAATAGCGGACGCTAAAGCTTTGCACACGCAAAGAATAGTGTCGTCGCCACTGCGCATGCTCCGAACGCAAACCAGGTTTTGCGCTTTGCGTGCGCAATTTTAGCGTGCGCTATTTCTCGGAAATAGCGTGCGTACGCAAAGAGTCTTTGCGCTTCTCCAAGGAGGATTCGTGGTGACAAGTTGGCTAAAGCCAAGACGAGCAGAGTTAAAAAAATGGCGGCTTGCGGGATTATGTCGGCGGCTGCTTTGGCGGCGTCGTGAGTTCTACGTCGGCGGCATCCTCGCGACTGCGATTTTCAATACGGGACGGCATTGTACTCGTTTTGGCAACGATCACCGGCAACTTGATGCTTGCGACGCGCGAACATTTCTCGGCGAAAATACGATGTGCGAAGGTCAGTACACGAGACCTCTCTTGCCGAGGCGATGCAAGCGGACACGACCGGTCAACCGCTCGCGTCGCATTCTCATGTTTGAAGGGATACTGAACCAAAGAATTTTGTGTCCATAATAAGTGGCGCACGTTCTTTCCGCGAGCCAGCAGCCGCTGGTGTGCGCGAGCACACGCAACAAAAATGACGTCAAAGACCTCCATTCGCGGTTAAGATGACAGTGAAATGTATGGGCTTGGGGCGAAAGAAGAATAAAGACAAGTTTTTCATCTACACAGTGGTGTCTGGTGTAAAAGGTAAGCGATTAATTGGTCTAACAAGGACGGCGCTTTCACTTGTAGAGATGAAAAGCCTGTCTTTATTCTCCTTTTGCCTGAAGCCCATGCATTTCACTGTCCTCTTAACCGCGAATGGAGGTCTTTGACGTCATTTTTGTTACGTGTGCTCGCGCACACCGGCGGCTGCTGGCTCGTAGAAATAGCGTGAGCCACTTATTATGGACATTAAATTCTTTGGTTCAGTATCCCTTTAAACAAATCTAAAATGCTACTCTGGACTAGCGTGCCTCAATGCCCTTCTGTTTAGGGTGATGCCATCGTTTGTAGTACCCGATGCCGACAGCACGCGCTCACAGGAAAAATACAAAGAAATCGGTGGAAACAAAATGTCGCCGTAACATAGTCAGCGCCACGAGCGCGTGCAGGGACACACTCTTTCACGCGCTTCAAAACAAAAAAAAATAAAGATAAGCGTTCGAAACAAAATGGCCAGATGTCATCACCCCAAGCAAAGCGCACATGAAGGCACCCTACTCTGGACCAAAAAGCTTGTTTTTTTTTTCTAAAGTTACAGCATTGCGTGTGTGAAATAAAAATTGTTACTGTATCATGGTGGCGTCGCAAGCGCGAGATGCCTGGGATTTTGCGTCGCGACGGAGAAACGCTATTCTAAAACTTTCTTACGTCCCGTGCGCTAATACAAGCGCTAAATTTAGCGCTTGCGTGCGCTAAAATTGCGTACGTTATTCTAAAACTTCCTATTATATGTAAGGTAGGTACCTCCGGTATAGAATCTAAAACCGCCGGAATGCCGCTTTCAATAGTTTCATTTTAGGCTTTTTGACATGAAAATGTTACATTCACTGTACGTTATCCCTCTATATTATTGAGAAAACATGTGCCTTGGCCATGTCTTTATACTATTTCTATGAAAGCAAGACTTGACCACTAAGAAACATCACTTGGGAAAAGAAACTCGACCGTAAAAGGGTTATCGAGCGCATCGCTGTCGGAGTTGGAAATCACGAGCTTTCGGAGAAGATGCAACTTGATACGGAATTGGCGCTCGATAAAGCTTGACATTCAAAAGTTTCAATAAACAGCCAAATCGCTTTCCACCCATCTCCAGCAGAGCCTGTTGACTGGGTATCGACGTCCTTTAAAAAGAGTGAAAGTCAGGGGAAGGCAACGGGAAGAGAGAGGAAACGCAAAGTCCCCTGATTCCAGTCCACCTGCTAGTGAGAGCGCCTGCTCGTGTTGGGACTACGGGATACATCAAAAAGACAAGTGCCCCAAGCGAAAAGCAGCATGTAACAAATCAGACTTGTACGTAATCCGTTACAAGTAACGAAACTACTTGTAGTCCCTTACATTTATCCGTTTCTTTATCTTTTTCGTTATTCAGGTACCCACTTCGCCATCAGGCATTACAGTGGGGGGGGGGGGGGGGGGGGGGGGGGGGGGGGGGACAAACAATATAGAGACACACAAAAAACTCACACATTCAGTGCGTGAAAGAAGGCGTCATTGGAAGCTGTTGAGACAACGCGGGATGGAAGAGAGTTTCAATCGCGCGCGAAAAAAGAGTGTCGCAGTACGTCACCCTTAAAAGAAATTTCTCTAATTTTTAAAGTATGGTCGTTCTTACTGGATGCGTAAAAGTGCGCTTTCATATATTTATCTTTTTCTACACCGGTTTTACCATAATAAATATCGTGAAAAAATTTGAGACGGAGGTGCTTGTTGCGATCTTTTAATAATTGCCACTTAAGTTTTTGTTTCCACTCAGCCATAGTTAGTCGCCAATCGTAATTATTTAAAACAAACATCAAAACCAGATTTTGTATTTTTTTCAACTTTTTGTATAGAAAAGGCGGTATAAGGGTCCCAGACAATGAAAGCCTATTATTAATTTTGTAAAGGAATAATTACATATTTAAGCAAAGAATCGTAAAGCAATTTCCTTACTTTTTTACTTAAGGAAAAGATTGTAATCCGTTGCATTTTTGTTTTAATTTGCAGAGGAAAATTTTGGGAACTTTAAATATTGACAAAAAATCGTAATTTTGTTTGCTGTAAGGGCAAGCTTTACCGGAATCCCACTGACACCTGCATTTACAAAACGCAAGGACTGGCATTCTTTAGATGCTCAAAGTCTTTATCTTCACGTCACCTAAAACCTCGACTAAATTCGATTTTTTTTGTGTGTGTGTGGTTGGGTTATTTGCAAGTTGTAACTCGTCAAATTGTTCGCCCACGACGAAGTGGAAAGCACACTGATACAAAGAACTGAACTCTGCGTGCAAACATATTAGGCAAACTCCTGAGTTCAAAATGTCTCCTGCCAAAACAAAACAAAAATATAAAAAGTCAAAGTGCACGCGAGCTGGTGTAGCAGATCCAGACATGTACAAATTACTCAAGAAAGGTAGTTAAGTTACTGAGTATCGACGCCAAAAGTAATTGGAGTAGAGTAGAAATTACGCATTTGTAATAGTAATTGAGTAAACTACTAACTACTCTAAAAAGTAGCGAGTTACTTTGAAGCTACTTTCGAAGTTACTTTTTTATATTTTTGTAGAAGCAAAATGAACAGGAGTTTTGATCAAAGAAAAACCCTGCGAGCCTAAAATAAATGCAGTCTATGTATGGCTTGCGTTTTCGCCAAAATAGTTTATTCGCTCGGAGAAGCAATTGACTTTCAAAGTTCTTGATAGGAGAATTTTCTCCTTTTCCTTCTAAAGACGTCCCCAGCCCAGCTAAATAGACGTTCCACCGTGGCACTGAATGGAACGGCAGCGTTGAATTTGAGAAACAGGCTGTGCAGGGTCGGGTAAGCGAGTGTCGGCATCTTAGGTGTCTGTTACATTTAGGGGCCGGGATGCAAGTCTGGCAAAGCACTTTATTGCGTGGTGCAACACAGGCAGCCTCGGGACCAGCAACTGGTGGTACATCAAATCGGGGCTCAATGTATACAGATAAGATACACCGGACGCAGGCGCACAGCACTCTGACGTCAGACATAAAAGTGCATACTTCATGGCATGCTGTTATTATAAACACGCAGATACGACAGTGTCCATGACGAAACATGTGAGGTTTGCCTCGGGTAGAGGGTCGTTTATAACAAACTTTCCTCCTTTTTTCTTTTTTCTTCGTCAAGTTGAGATTGTTATGACTGGCCCCTCTTTATTCCGACGTCGTTCTGAGAGTACGCTGAGCGAGTGCACCAGACCGTCAAGGGTTCAAGTCTCGCGCCACGACGATGAGATCATCCGGACGACTGCGCGTTCCGTTGTAGTGCTAGTGCTCCGCTACTGAAAAAAAAATGTTTTGGTTTAACAGATGATGGAACCGAAGTATACTTCGGATTAATTGTAACTCTAATTAGTTACATTTAGCCATAGGTAATTGTAAATGTAATTCCTTACTTTTTTTGTAACGAGTGCAAGTCTGTAACAAATACAGAGCCACTGGTTTCTATATACAGGTTTGCAGAATTTCTTTAGAACTCTTTTTTATAAAGCATAACACCGTGTAAAATCGTGTATCTTGGAGAAATATTACAAGAGCCAGAGCAAATAATTGATACCGCTGCGTCACAATAAAGATGGTCACAAAGAAAATCAACCCTGAGTCAGAGTCAGAAATGCAGGGAGGTAGAGGGACTCCTTGCCGGCAACGACGTTCTCACCGTAAACTTCGGAGCTCAAGCATGAGTTTAGAGAGCAAAACCAGATTCTGCGATAGGAGCTACGTATTGTTATTCACTGCAATCAGGGTCTGAAGAAAAGGGTGGAAAAGCTGCAAATAAAAATAACTCAAATAGAATTCCCCAGTCACATAGGAGGAGCTGAAGACTTCAAGACGAGAAGTTAGCTAGCAAAGAAAAACACGAGCCAGAACGTTTATACGAAATTCAGCAGGATATTGAGGAGTTAGCTGGCAGGCTGGAACAAATGCAAAAAGGTTTCCAAAATATGCAACAGAAGAGTCTGAATGTCGCTGACAAGTTGAAGCTAACTCTGAAAAAAGTTCGGCAGATTCAGCAGGACAAAGGCAATATCTATTAAGAAAAAAAAAACTTTCGAGGCTATGCAGATGAGCCATAACAATTTCCATCCCACACCAATGCCTGTGAGTGAAATGGACATGGAATCAAATCAAGTTTTATTTCTTGTCACATCTCCTTACACGACAACAGGGGACTTAGGACAAAAAGCTGCTGGGTAGCAGCTTGATGAAGGTCCCAACTCCCGTGCAGTTCGGGACAGCAAAAACGTAAATAAAAACTCAAAAACTGAAAGAGAAAACTGAATATTACAGAAATTTAGACACATTTTATTCAAACGTTAGGTGTAATGAACACTTTAGGCAACGAAAAAACGATACCCAACAATAAACCATGAGAGCGGTCAGCAAATAAATAAAGAAAGCCCACAGGATAAAAGCAACGCAAGTATTCAAAAAGTCATAGAGAAAAAAATAAAATTTACTATCTCTTTAGGTGAAAGTGCCTATAAATTTATACTCTTTTTGTTCAGAGTGTTTAGTATGGTGGACAAATTAAAATGAAGCGTCTGATCAAGGTAATTTGTGGGGATGGACGGATTACCCATGGCTGATTTTGCCTAAGGTTGCTCAGGATGATGCGAAGTTTTAGGTTAGATAAATGAGTATAATAAACGTTGTTTTCCTGAATAAGATACGATACGTTGTTAAAAGTTTGAACGCATTAATTTTTTGAATTGTTTTTTTTTATGTTTAGGGCCTTAAATAATGATGTAGTGGGATGGCGAGAGGGAACAGAAGATATTGCATGTACAGCCCTTTTTTGTAAAAGGTGCTACTTTGTCAGGTTGGTTTTGGTTGTGGTGCCCCAAATAAGGTTGCAGTAATTTAAATTGGAACAAACTAAACATTTTAAATGGTTAATTTAATATGAGTAAGAACTATTTTTTTAAACATTGTTATTAAGCCAACGCTCTTGGATAGCTTTGCTTGGACGTAATCTCTGTTATCGCTTTCGGACATCGAATCGACTGCATGCAGGGCACGCAGTCCAACAGTTGTTAGACTTGTAAATTAAGTTTAGTACTGAAATGAAAATGTGCTGTTAGGCTTTGATAAAAAAAATGATAAAGCATTGTGAATCAGTCATCGAACTAATGAAGCCACGTCCATCTTCTTCAGATGTTACACTTCAGCAGATTGCGTCGGCCACTCCGAGTCGCAGCCACATTTTGCACTCTTCATGTAACTTCCCTCGTACGCAAAGACAGGAGCTGCTCACAACTTCAAAAGAGGTGGGTACTCCTTGCTCTTAACGATTCCGTCCCACATCACATGGGTATAATACGAAGAAAAATCACTTCAATTAAGGACAATACCGGATAAACGTCTCCGCGGGCAGTGTGTCAAAGTACTGCCCCGCAACATCGTGTCTGTGGTTGCTGTAAATGAGGCAATTGACCCTGATCGACCAGGTCGGAAGGACAAGCCCCCGGCCACCTGTCCCAATTTATTTGACACAGACTTTGAATGCATTCGAGCGTTTATTCGGGTCATGAAATCCGCTTGGTCCCTCGCGTCGCGGAGAATTCAAAAGTGAATAAATAGCTAAAGGAAAGAAAAACGATGTCGATATGAGGCACGCGAAGTCAGAGACGTCGCCAATTCGTAAAGATTATAATCGAATAATCTTGGAATGGCTCTCCCGTGGGTTTTCGCGCGCATAGGATTATCCTTCTCGTGCCATATGGTACAAGAACGGCTAGGACTTTAAGGTTAAATGAGATCTAGATATCGTTTTAAGACGAACCTAAGCGAATGCGCCACCGTGCATGTAGACTCTTAGAAAAGAGTAACTCACTCCTCCTCGACGTCTCATTGGTACAACCATTATAAAAATTCATTTACGTCACTAATTCGCGGTTGGTGATTCGCGAAATTTGTCTAAAATCGCTGTGGTGCAATACGTTCAAAACATATCATTGGCGCAGCCCAGATATAGCCTTAGTTTCGTTTCATCAGTGGACAAGACGGAGCAGATTTGGGGCTTTTCGTATTAGCATTAAGGCAGAAATCGGCTACGTAAACCTATTTTTCTTTGATACGGAGCTTAAATTAACAAATGAGCGTCCTATTTAATGGATTCCCGAGTACGAAGCGGTTCATAGGTTAAATGTTCCGTTCTGAAAAACGAGCCAAGCAAACGTTAAGAGGAGTACTTGAGATCCGCGGAAGCACTGAAAACCCCATGGTCACGAGCATCGTCAATAGTTCAAAGCGTGCGACGCGACGCGCATTCAAGGTTTGCAACCTTGAATAGGCCCCCTGACCGAGATCGGAACTTTTTTGCTTAAATTTTGATTCGAAGCACCTCGGCTATAAACTTTGACATCGCCTCATGGGCGTTATATATCAGTGTTGGCGGTTAGTGCCACCCTGCTGAATTGCAAAGCACCGAGCAATGCTTGCTCTTTTTGTCTGAGACTTACGAACGTTCTGGCTATATGCTGAGCAAGTCGAGCAAAAGGGGTTTTGGTGCATTATATATAGAAAATCAATAAATAAAGTTATAGGAACTGATCACCCGTGTGACTGAGCTACGCCCAGTACGTTGTACTCTCTTTAGTGGGTGAGCCACATCTCGTCCATGAATTCCTTGCCCACTGTAGATCATCTGGTAGTTAGCCGACAAAAACAGGCTACCCTTCGTGATATTTTTTCTCTCGTTTCTCGAAGGATGAGTCCTCATTCGTTAAGAACAGGTGAATTTCCGACAGCCGCAAAAAGAGGCAACGCAGTGATTTCTGCGGCTGTACTCTGTTCACCCCTAAGGTAAACAAGGTGGGAGCTACGCTCTCACAGGGCCAACCAACCGCCTTTCCTTTCATCTCTTGACCCCGCTCTTTGCGCGTAGATGAGGGCAAAGTCAAAAAAGGTAAATTGGGCGTTTAGTGTTTATACAGCGTAAAGTCTGCCTGCCAGGACGGGGCGACACTGGTTTACACTGTAGATGAGCAATTTTACCTGTGCAGTACGACTGCTAACCTGCGGTCTTTAACGTGCACCACGCAGTAGTGATACACAACCGCACGCCGGTACGATGCTAATCCAGATCGAAACGGGCAGGGGTGGGGCTCGAACCCAGGACTCTTTAATATATACTTCTGTATCCACCTGTAGCTCATGAGGTCAAAAAAAGCAATCACAATGCAATATTCGATATCTCATATTTAAAACTCGAAATTATGATGGAATATGAAAACCAAGAGCGAGCAGCGGTGGTTGTCACTACCTTTTATAGCTTGAACTACCTCACCTCGCTTTTTTCTTTTCTTTTTTTTCTTTTTAGTTTCTCCTCTTTTTTTTTTCTTTTTTTTTTTTTTTTGTTTTATACGCGTGACATGAGGAATTGTCTTATGAGCCGGCGGAAAACTCTAAGCTGGTCGCTACTTCTTCGCCATAGATATATAGCTTAAAAGAACGACACATACGCCCATTATAGTTTTTTTTTTCCTACACTGCCGTAACGACGTAAACTTCGTCCCCCAACCTTGCGTCAATTTTCCACCCGACCTGCCGCGCAGATGCCTCGGCGAGAAGTTTAACAGGGTCACTCATCCGACAGCAAGAAAGGGGAGAAAACCTAATCGAAAGCGAGAGAGAGAGTGGTAGTTGTTCCGCTCCTCTTGCTCTAGGGGGTCCAGTCGGAACTGCTTTCGTCTCATGCTCCGTTTCTTGAACTCAATGGCCCCATTGAAAGATGCGGGTCCCGTACGCTTCCTTCCTGCTCGGAGGACTACGCTATCGCTGCGACGGGCGTACCTGGAATTGGACCTTTTTTAATTTTGTTTTCTTCCTATTCGTTCTTATCGGAAGGAAGCCTCCGGTAGCAGACGATGATATAAACGTGTCGTTTGTGGAGACCGCTTTTGTGAACCGCCTCCTACGCTCTGCCATCTCCGTTCACTGTGCTCTGGGACGCATTTTAGCCATTCGGGGTAGCGCTCTTTTGTAGGGGGTCAGATGCCGTGTATAAGTTCATACATAGCCTCCTCTATACTCACAAGGCCTGGCAGTTGGACGACGGAGCCATAGAGTGCACGGTCGCAGATTTGGAGTGCGAGGATCTGGTAGCGCAGAGAATTTCTCGGGGAACCTGGACCTCACCGCACAGCGTTTGCAGCCGCGAGGACATGAAACATGATTTTCAAACCCGACGAGAAAAGAAGCGGTAGCGCGTGGAACGCGAGGAACACGAGCCGACATTCCATCGCTCGGGAAAAGTGAGTTTCGACGTCTCTCCGCAGCGGGGCGCCCGTCACGTGGCTTTCCTCTCATCCGTTGTCTGCCGGTCTACCTTTTCGATTTCGGCGGCCGCTTCTCGTGGCAATCTGGCAGGCTTTGTCAATATAGGGGAGGCTATCGTTCATAGCTCAGCGACTCTGCACTTTTTGCCTAGATGGTAAACGCTGGAAAGGTTTAAATGGCCCCGTCCCCTACAAGCAGCGTTCTGGTTTTTAGTGTCCCGTGCAGTCTTGCAGAATAGAGCTTGCTCGTGCCAGTGTGTGTTTGTGGGTTTCTTTGTGTGTTTTTTTTTCCCGTGGTAACTGTACGTATTTCCTTTGGAATGGTAAAATCTCGCCACTTCGTGACACGATGCTTGTTTCTATTTTTTTGCGCTGAAGCAGGTTAGATTGGTGTCTCCTTGCTCGATCTTTTCATTTGGACGGATGGTTCACTGCCATTTTTAATAACGCCTCAGTGGATTTCCTGAGAATTCAAGCTGTCGGCATTCGAAAGGTTTTCGTCTTTGTTGAGAGAAAATGCAAAACAAAATTGTAGGCATTGTGCGTTTTCCTCGGGCGGTGTCGAACTTTAACCTCTGCCCGTAGTGAACATCTTCTGATGCAGTCATTATAAAAATAAATAGCAAAAACTAACTAGAAAGGGATGCATCCACACCCACAGCGTAAATAAACTCCCCCGTGTCACTTTCTAACGCGGTCACTTTTAAAGCGCTCTATCATGGGGAACCGCTTCCACCTGTTCGGTATCTATGGATGTTGTTTCCTCCTAGCTCTTCTTATCCTTTGTCTAACAATTCCTGAGGGTATTTCGTAATATCTAGAAAGACACGTATCCCGTATCACGCTTCCGCAGCTCCAGGCGCGTTTCAGGCGAAATGACAGTTAAGGCCGTTACGCACATACGTCGCAACGTTAAATTAACACTACGAACATTGCTTATTTCACGCTGACTCCAACGTAATTTATTGCTTATGAAGCGAGGTGTTAGTGTTGTATCACTCCTATTGCACGAAGTCAGCACTGCACCGTCAAGGTCAGTGCAATTTACAGCACTCACTGATAGTGCCAAGGTAGCGTTGTGGTGTTTGCTTGAACAGGCCTTTATACTTTCTCAACGTCTAGAATCGAAATCTTAAAGGTTCAAACCTTTGCGGCAAGGGAGACAAACATTTGGGCGCCCGATCGCTGGTGCATCTGAAGCGCAGGTTAAGAATATGCCGCTGTTGGCTTAAGGATGAAGGTTGAAAAGGATGTCGTCATTACAAAGTGGGGGTCGTGTAATCGTCTACTGCTCGATTGTGGCAGTAAAAAGGCAAGTTTATCACTCTTAAAAAGGCGATGCAACATTTTTTTCTACTTTCAATAAATACAGCTTCGAATTATTCCCTGACATTCAGGACATATGAAACATACGTTACTTTATTTCTCTACGCAAATGGCAGTCGCAGAAACAATCCGAGAAAATCGAATACCGTTTACCCCTTCAACTCTCAGCCAGAAAAGCCATCCACGTGATCTGAAGCCGATTATATTCCGCCAATGTTTTTAACGTGGCCACACGTTTGGGTCGACGGAGCACAGATGTTGGTACAGCACAGGGCGATTTGGCACGAGCAACTAACTACACGAATGCGTGTCGAGGCGTTGATTATCACAAGCCGAAATCGAATGCCTACGCAGAGTTCATTTCCACTGCGCGAGCAGTATTTAAATATTGTCACAGCAGGGATCGCAAAGCTTGATGACGCACTCCTAGGGATCGTATTGCTGGCATTGTCCGACATCTTTAGATTAGCTCAGTTTCGAAACTGCTCATTGACGATGCTTGCACGACCAGTACACCCATCCTCTTCAGTCACCAAGACTCGCCTCCCGTCCTTCGACGCGCCAGACCGTTGCTAAGATAGTTGCAATGTAGCCTATGGAGTACGTACGTTTCGTAGCACAACGTCTAAATATCGTTCCGCCGTGCTATATCTAACAGACAGTTATAAAACAAAAGTCTAGATGGCGCTTCAAACGACGAGAGGTTGACTGAAGTCAGCGAGGGAGGTTACCTCCCTCCGCGGGAGTTCCACAACTGAGGTAATCTAGTAACGTTGGCATTGTCCTCAGTGCTCCGCCATTACGTTTTGCGAAGGAGAGACCGAGAGAGAAGGTCCGCTTTGATCCTTGGAATTCCACCGCGACTAAAACGCTTCTTGGTCAGTGGCGTTGCGTTCGAGTATTCTTGGGTCCCACTAGTGCCAGTAAGCTGGTGTAAAGTGAGAGACGTGCCTACCCAATATCGTTGCAGAGCCCCTTTAAGGAGCTCCCTCAAATTTAAATGTGGGAATGATTTCCAGAGTAGTTGCATGTGTCGAATAGTAATTTCAATTCCATGAATATATTATACTGTGTCGTCTGAAAGGCCTATTTCAAAAAGATTGAAATGACCTACTTGCGAAGTATTTTCAAATTGTCTGCGTGGCGTAATCCCCAAAGTGGGCGCCTCCTTTATTGAAACAGCGCATAACACCCTACCCTAAATTTAAGGGCCAAGTTAAATAAAAAGCTATCAACATATTTCTAATATGTTCACTGACTGTGGCCAAAACATTAACTCGTCAGCCTTTGGTTCGACGGCCTGAAAAACAAACTAAATTCCCGTAATATAAGTAAGTCTTCAACAGTTATGACTTTGAAAACATTGCTGAATGTCGCAAGGTTGCAAGAATGGCTTATCTTGTTAAGGGAGTCATCGGGATATGCGCAATGGTTTCCAAGCAAGCCTCTTTCAGATGTTTGTCCCGCTGAAATTCTTCGTTGAGTATCCGTGCCCTATCACAGGAATTACCCTTCTAATTTATTCAATCACGCGACGCGAGAGTTATCAATGGTAACGCTCCGACATTTAAATAATTTCAGCACACTTTCAGCTCTTGGCCCTCTGCGCCACGTTAGTGTTTGCTTCGTGCATGCTCATGCAGAACAAGATGAGGCTTAGACGTAGTGTATGTGAAAAATGTTTTACTCAGGCCCATATCAAAAAAATAAAGCAGGAGCTCACCGACCGTGATATTGATTACTTTAGAGACCATAGTAAATCTATGACACAAAAATTTACAAGCAGAGCGCTGAAAAACCACCTTACCCTTCTATGAGTAGTCTAGTTTTTAAAGCTTTTCATGAATTGAAAAAAGCTATCAACAAAGCACTCTTTTTCCTCGTTACTCGCTCTGCGCCCTCACAGCTGAGACTCTGCCGCCTCAGCCGGGGCATGCTAGCTTCAGTAATTGGCTGAGTGACTGTGAGGCTCGCACTGAAAACTGAACTCCGTTTCATCAAGTCGATTAGTCACGTGTCGATAAAAAGAGTTCATTGGAATGTGTCCCCACAGCAGGCTAGCCCGAATGATCTTGAATGGCACTGCCTTCACGTTCACCTTAGCATTACCACACAATACTTGAAGCACGAATTCTTTTGAAGCAGTCACAGGAGGCAGCAAGATTTCAAGCATCATCTCTAGCCGTCCCAACGACTCCGTGATTCAACTTAGGACTTCTTTCTGTTCACCAGGTAGTGACGACCGCCGAGACCATTGTTGTGCCCTCCGATCGTGGTCCCTGCCCCAACGTTCTGCTTGAGGGCGTTGTTAGCCATTCCGTACGCAACACCTCCACTGTATCCAACGGCCACCGGTGCCGCAGACACAAGAGGCCGGCCTAAACCTACCGGGGCCTGGACAACACCTGGATACGTCGTGAACACCTGGCCATGGGGGGAGTAGGCCGCCGATACCGGAGCGGGATACATCATGAAGACGTGTCTTGTCACCGGAACTGGTGGCGGCGGTCCCCTGTAGGTCGTCACCAGGGCGCTCGGAGGACCCGAAGCTACGGTCCCCGGCGGCGGGTGGTGGTACGTGGTTGCAGTGAAAGCGGTCTGTGGTGGGTAAGGCAGTCCGCCCTGGTACGCCAGGACCTGTCTCGGAAAGGCAGCCGCATGTGGTCTGTACGCCGACAGGTGAGGCGGCAGCGCGGCTGCGTAAGGGTTGTGGTACACCTGGCGGGTGAAGGTCACGGGCAGCGGGGCCTGGTACGTGTAGGTGGGACGTGGTAGAGGAGGCTGGTAGATGACGGCTCCGGGCCGCAGAGGTGGTGCAGCGAACACGGCTCCCGTGGGAGGCGCCGGCACGACATGCTGAGGTGGTGGCGGTATCGGACGCGAGACCGCTACCGCGGCTTGAGGAGGAGCGGCCAGGACCTGGGGAGCTGGACGACCCACCGTTACCGCGGTCGGGGGTGCGGCTCCAACCAGGGCAGGTGGAGGAGGAGGACGGGGCGGTGAGGGTACCAACGGGAATCTGGCTGCCGTGGCCCCCGTTGCCGGTTGCGCCACGGCGACGGGGAGCGGCGGAAGTTTGACCACCGGCGGTGACACAGCAGCACCAGCAACGGAATCCTTCGCTCCAACGGTCACTGTCAAAGTGGCTGGACCCCGTAGCCCAGCGGGTGCAGGCTGAGACACAGCGACCGGAGTTGCAGAAGCGACGGCTATGGTGGCGGGTGGTGCGCTGTAGACAGCGTCTCCGGGAGGCGCAAGACCTCCGCCGATGACGTGGCCGAACCCGGTGCCGTAGTTGAGGTGTCCGGCCAGGGAATGGCAGATGGCGCTGAGCGCCACCGCTGCTCTCTGTGAAAATCACATCCTTCGTTATATGCCGCTCTTACCATTGAAGAGAAAGGTCCTATCTCCTCTATTGTGGTATTTGTCCCCATGATCTTTGTCCGGCCCTTATGAAGGATAGGTGTCACTACTGCAGATATTCTGGTACCTGAAAGCATCTATATCCACGGATTTCTAGCAGCAACACATAGAATGTGGTGCCAAGGTAGCCGAACCACCCATAGTCAATGACAAGGTAAGAAACGGATCGAGTCGTGTTCCGAATATTTGATTATCCCTTCGCAGCAAATTATATTTTGAGTTAGCAGAATAAGGATGCCGGAGAACGACTAACGAGGGTGAAAATAAGCTGCGCACTTCGTTTCTTAACTTGACAGTGGCGATAGCTAAAAACACTTAGATTATGCTCTCGGTATATACAGCGTGTCCCAAGCGGAACTTTCGCTGTAAAACGAGCGGGAGAAATCGGCGCTTGCACATAGAAACTCCGAACTTTCAGCGAATGTTCACTGAGTGGGTCAGTTTTAGCGTGTGAAATTTCAAAACGTAGTTCTCTTTTTGTTAAGATCATTAGGGCAAAAACCGCTTGTCGAGTTCGAGGACGACCGAGTTAGCGACGATATCGAGTTATTGCGCCATCTTCGATAGGCGCCATGAGCAGACGACGTACTCTGCAGTCTGCTCGCTGCGCCTATCAACAGATGGCGCCACCAGTAAATAGCCTCGCTAACTCGATTCTCTACGAACGCGCCCAGCCTTGACTTCTGCAAAAATTTCGCTCTCGTTTTTTGCAGAAAAAAAAAAATTACGCCTTCAACCTTCACACTATAAAACTGAACAGTCCAGCGTACATTCGCTAAAAGTTTGAGCAGTCTATGTGCAGACGCCAATTCTTCCGGCTCCTTTGCCAGGGGAAGGCCCGCTTGGGATAGCCTATTCGTAGCCATAAGAAAAAAAAAAAAAAAAAAGATCAAACCAATTATAAAATTGCATTGGACTGTCCTGTCGCCCAGTAGGAAAATGCGCATTAATTATTCCAAGCGAGGGAATTTTCTGCTGTCAGCGTTCTGACACTCCTCGCTTATAATTGACCTGGGGTCACAAGGGAAGGATTTCCGCAGTGAATGCACTTCAGCCCGGGCGGTGCATGCGCCAACGCTTTTGATCTCAATCATTAGAGGTTCGCAATTTATAATCTTAGTCAGCTTAAGTAATGTGGGGTATCGCGCGCGCGATCCTATTATTATTTCCAGAACCATCCAGGTTCTGATATTATAGCCAATAAGACAGTCGAAAAATAATTCACGTAATAAGAAGCGTCAACTTAATAATGTACGCCCTGCGTTTATTAGGCTGCCTGTGACAATAGTTCATTACCATACTAAATAGCATCTTTTTACTGCGAGAAAATAGTTAAAAACAATATATGCTTCATTTTTTTTTTTTATCAATTTGGAGGTTACGAAAAGACAGCTATCTAACCGGAGGGGGCATTCGCACACCGTTATTCGCGTAGCTTTGACCTCTTAAAGAGTTTTAGGGAACCGTCTTTCACATCTGATACGGCACAAACTGCGCATATGCAAGTCTTCTGCTCGTAGCGCATGCGCAGTTCGTACCGGAGGGCCAACAATACCGTATCGGATGTGCGAAAACGGTTCCCTAACCCTCTCTGTTAACCTCGTGGTATACCGATGACGGAACACCTGTCAACATTGCCTTCGTTTTGTAGAGCACATGAAAGACCTGAATAACAAATGAACAAGTCGTCCTGCCGTTCCGCAATATATTGAATGGCTCCTTATGGGGAAAAATATACTGTCATACTAATATTGCTGTTCTGAAGTGCTTTAGCCTCGTTATTTTGTGAATCGCCTTTTCTTTTTTTTTTCTTTTTTTTTGTAGAAGAGCTTATATAATCAAGATCTCGAATGTTGCTGATTATAGCATAGTTAAAGCAATTGTAAGATGCTTTGTAGAGCTATTTGAAAGAACTATAAGCCTGCCCGGTAAAGTGCCGATAGTTTTATATAAATCGCTTTACCCCTTGAAAAGCTGAAAGGTCTGAAATCCCGGTTCGCGATCCATCTTTAAATCAGTCCTTATGAGACTGTCGTAAACTCTAGCCATAGCCTCATTCCCCAGCAGGGTTTCTGTTTTACGGACCGCCGACCTTGAAGACTCCTGGACAGCCTTCCGTGATGCGTTTGTGGTCCAGAGGAGTTTTCGAAATCTCCGATTGGCCAGCCTCCTTCTAGTGTTGGCAATGGTTGATACCTCGCGTGTTTCACAATACACAGTACGTGATGGAGTTTCCGAGAGAACATGAAGGACGCAGCACTCTATGACGAGGTATACCGCTATCACCCGTCCCACTACGCTTAAGCTTGGGGTTACGATGAATACACCGGACTAATTTGCCAAATTGTACGCTACCAAAATAGCTCACATCATATTTAAAAAATTTTAAATCTGGTAAGAAGATTGTGTTACTTCTCGAATGAACGATGACCACTTTTCACCGACGGCACATCAACTAGAAATATTCCGTCAACATGTAGTACCCACACTTCAGCTTCAACGATAGGACACCATAGAACAGACTTGTGAGCGAACGATTTTGCTAAAGTTGTTCCACAAAAGATTCCTTTTTTTTTTTTGTGATCAAAATAGCTGCCTGTTGTGCAAGGGGCACTAAGACATTGGGGAGTTTTCGCAGATCGTTTCCCGGTTGTAACGCAACGCTCTCCTGAACCCGCTCGGAGATCCGGAACTCTGCGTACAAGGCAAGAGGCGCGCATGTGCAGTGGCGGCGCGGAACGGATGGGAGAAAGCGGTTTACGAAAACTTCCGTTTAAACCTTTGTGGTCGATGTCGCGACAGATTTATCGCACCGAACCACCCGCAATCTCGAACATATATGGAACGTCCGCATTTCTCATACCTTGTGGTGACTATGGTGGGTTACCCTAGCAACGCGGTTCCTTCATCTGCACCCCTTTCCAGCACTTACCGCCCACGGCGAAAACTGCCTAATCACGTGACTGCGGACGCACACTCGGCGTCTGATTTTCCATAGGAGAAAGCTACTGCGCATGATCGCTACCCGCTCCTCAACTCAGCGGACAAAGATGGCGGCAGGATGCAAAAGGCTATCATTGGAGCGGTCTACACGTATGTGATTACGAGACGCTAAAATTTGTACCCTCGTTTTAGCCGTAATATTTTAAGTTATTTTTTTTTCAACTATAGTCACTGGGAGTTCAAGAAACCCAGGGTGTGGTGAACCACGTGCATCACATTAGCGCTCCGCATCCAATCAGATTGTAGCAGTTCCCGATAAGGTCGCCGAAGAGCCAATCAGGATACAAGAAGCGTGAACATGATAGACCAAGCCCCGCATTTCTTGTGGTGTCAGCGACCATGTCAAAAATACTGAACTGTTTGAAAAGTGAATAATGATGCTGCGACACGCAGCCACCGATCGCTGGAAGAGGACGGCTCCTCCCTTCTGCCACGGGACGGGAGAAGAAAAAGTCACAGCGGACGACGAGGACGATGACAACTTACGAGCCAAGACATCGTGATGCGAACTGAAACCGGCGGGACGTTGCAAGCAGTCCGCGACTCGGCGAGCCCAACTGGAAAGTGCCGTGCCCTAGTTGGGCGCTTTTAAAGGCGTCCCGCCCAAAGCCATAGCTCGCCCTAGCCCGGTCGTGCCCGATTGGCGAACACCGGCGAAACTGGCTTCCGTTCGTTCCGCTTTCCAACGGCCCTAGAAGTCCCTCGTCGCCCGTGTTGCTTCCGTCTGCCTACCCTTGTTACCGGTCAGGAGGAGAGCGCACGTGACACTAAGGTGACTCCACACACACGCACACACAAACAAACACACACGCACACAGCACAAAGAAACAACGCTGCGTGTCGAGCGCTCCCGTGCCATCCGTGCTTCGAGCGCGCGCTTCCTCGCCAGGAGGTCTCCTCCTGGGCGGTGTGTATGTTTTGTTTCTGGTCTTGCTCTTGTTCGTGCTGTACTCCTCTCGTTGTGCTTGTCGTTGGTCTTTTACGTGTCGTCGTTGTTTGTTTGATTCGATATTGCTATTGGCGTTTGTCGAGGTATTCTTAGAGAGCCTGGATTTGAGAGGGGAGCAAGTCAAAGAATGGACAGCGTTTGCTATGTGGCGTGCAGGTTCGTCTGCTCAATTTGCAGAGGTTGTGATGGCGTCAGAACGCCGGGTTCTGATTGGCTCTGATTGAAAGCTACTAGAAAGGCATTAAGACAGCTACATCGAAGTCTACCTACTATCCTTCAATCAGAGCCAATCAGGGCTCGGCGTTCTGACGTAACCCCCAACCAGTGCAAAAGAAGCAGACGAACTTGCGCTCCGCATTGCATGGCGGACGCTTCCGGCGCGGATTAATTGAAAGTGCGCATGTTGTGATGAGACGAGAGGGAAAGCAAGAGGAGCTGTGAAAAGGCTTGCAGGCGATCGACGCTTTTGACTCCTCCTCCTCGCAGGTTGTCTATTGCGAACGCGGCCCACAACCCACGTGACCTCGATCAAGCAGTTGAACAGACTGCGTATTTCTTTCATCAAGGCACACCAGGTGTCCTTTGAGCATCGATGCGCCATCTTCACGTGGCATCGGAATCTTCGCCAACTGGGTTATCGTGGGTCTGCATCGGATCGTCGCGGTGGTGCTCTGGTTACCGCCGTCGCTGAGTCTGGTTGGAGCGACTAAGATTTATTTCCATGCCATCCCTTAGCGAAAACTAAGACGTTTGAAATATACCACATTCAAATTTGAGTGTACTTGAAGTACAGTTCATAATTGTGAGTACACAAGAAATGGTCCGAAAATATACACTTCTTTTTTTTTTTTTACTTAATACCAAAATATATTTCTGAAAATATTTTTAAAATACATTTATTTAAATTACATTTGAAGTCTCCTTCATGCGTTCTGAAATATGTAAATACTAAATTAGTAGGCACAAAATACTTTTCACATAGATTTCCTAAAATATTAATTTATTTCATGCAAAATATACTTCAACTCTAATAAAAATGCAGCGGTCAAAGATATGTGCAGAATACTCTTAAAATACCTGGAAATCGTATATACAGTCGTGTTTTACTCTAAGTATCTTTTGACTGCAACACTTTGGATGTTTGACTTAAACTACCAAATTATCGAAAAGCTCGCCTATAGAAGTTTACTTTAAGCAGATGTGGAGTACACTGAAGTGCCTAAATAGAACATTTGATTAGTTTGTCAATTGAGTTGTGCAGCATCGCACTGATAAACCAGCCCAGTTTATATATATTATATTTACCATTTTTCTATCAAGGACACACCTCATGAGTTTCTTGCACACCAATCACAAACGGGGTTCGGAAACTACAACCGCAACACTTGCTGATGCTGGAAAGCCTCAGCAAGTGCTGTGTGCAGATATGTTTGGCTTGGTTGTGTTAGCACAATGTTAGTTCCCTGAATTTGTATAGACACCATTGTACGTGATGTGAGTAGTGACTTTAATATAGTGACGTTAATGCCCATATTAAGTATTATTAACATTTCTTCTTCCCCATGTAGAAAGTTCGAATCCCGGCCGAGGTGCCCGCAATCTGACGGAGGCTTATTGCGGAGGAGGCGCCGTGTAACCGAGCTTTCTGTTGCACGTCGAAAGATCCCCAGGTGATCGAAATTAACCTTCATTCCTCCGCTGGGGCGTGCCAGATGCCCGTCGTTGGTTTGGCACGTAAAACCCCCAAAGTTTACTTTTAACATTTCTTCTAGGAGCCGTTTTCGAGGATATTGTTTTAGCGACTGCGCCGAATTGTTATTAGTTGTACCAATGCTTTTGAGTAAGAGATACTGTCCACGAACTTTAAAACACTGTTTCCCCTTTGACAGACTCCCGAGGAGAATATTAAATGCTTGAAACCGTTAATAAGTGCAGAGGTGGTCACCGGCCAAATGATTACCTTCAATATGTAGGCTATATAAGGCTCTAGAGCAGTCAACGGGACTTTCATTCAGGTGTTCAGTGCGTCATGGTGTTTGTGTTTGTGTTCGTTTTTAATGTGTAGTTGGGGGATGTATACAGTAGTGCCTTCAAATACCACAGGAACAACGTTTACTAACAAAATCCAAAATAAAAAAAAATTGTGTAGCCGGTTTTTAATGTACAAATGACATCTTGAGGGGGAAGGAATTCTATTTTTGGTACATCCAAAATCTTTTCTGATTAATATTTATGATAATTTTGAATACCTTACGCGCTAATTTCGAATGTGGACAAAATAATACAGAATGAATACAATATGAATATTCATATTCAATATATTTCAACTTCGTTTCAAGGACGGCGTCTTTTTGCAAAGGGATACCTTAACTCTTTGCTGGTGTGTTGGCGTTTTATGTCCAACTTTATGTTCATTGATTATCATCGTGCCGCGCATGCACGATCCACCTTCTGTCACGGGTAGCCAGCTATAAATTATAGTGTTCATTGTGTGAAAAGGCTACTTTATTCCGTGCTTGTTGCATAGTTTCTTTGAAACCGGTTTGTTCAGCGGGTTGAACAAGGAACAATGCAAGCTAACCCTATAGTCATGATACCACTAAAGCGATCTGTCACTTCTTCTACAACTGCGCCATCCGCGATGCAGAAAGGCGAAAACTGCCAAGCACGTTGTAACGACAGACGAGCTTACGCACACAATTACCTCATTTCACTTTTTCACCAACATGGCTCTCTCTTTCTCTCTCTCTATCTCTCTCTTTCTGGGTAACCGCGACTTTTCTCCGTGGCAAAAGTGCTAAAATACTGGAACCAACTACACGAAGAAGCCAAGTACACAAAAGTACTTGTCCCTTTCCTAAGGAAAACAGCCCCTGAATTATGTTTGTAGTGGATGAATCTCGGTGTTTTTGAACTGTGATTTTTATATAGCGTTCAAACCTGGTAACTTTTGCGGGTTTTTTTTTTTCTTGTCACCTTCCTCCTTTCATTCCCTATTTAAGTCCCTCATCCTTGTCCTTCAGCACAAAGTAGCCAACAGGAAAAATAACCCGGTCAAACTTCCCTGTCTTGTCCTGCTTAGTCCGTCGTCCCGCTACCTTGAACTAAGGAAAAACGCTAATCCTTCTTAATTTTTGAAACTTATGGCGACTTCATCGTAACCCTTAAAAGTGCAATGTAATAATGTATGTATTCGAGATCGAGGTTTTGCTTGAGGTGCCTCGAATGTGTTTGCAATAGCTCGATGGTCGCGCTGCGTAAACCTTGAGGCTTTTTTGGTGTTTTATTAATTGTATATTTTAACTCCCAAAGGAGGATCCTAAGGTTTTGCTATCGTCGTTCAAAAGGATACAAGTGAAACACTGAATAAAGCCACAAGTTTTTTTTTTCCCTTGGCGTAACACATTATAACAAAAGGCGAATGTCACAATTCGCATGAAAGTAACGTGATCGTTTACTCGTTTGGAAAAGCTAAACAATTACACACCGCAAGTAATGGTGCCGCGAGGCCTTGAGATTAGGCCGCTACTACTGCACCTGTTAGAACGTTCGAAGCTCCCTATGCCAACACCATCTAGAATAATGAAGACCTCCGAACGCCCCGCTCTTCAGCCCAGAGCCAGCAGAGTCGGATGGCGCCAACTCGGCAATTTGACCCCAGCCCGATGCCCAACGTCCTTCGACGTGTCCATTGGACACGAGGCCTAGCCGAGCACTGACGCAGGACTCGTTTCCAATCGGTGTCTTCGCTCGATCTCACTGTGATGACGTGATCATTTCTAGAGCACAGGCTTCGATCGCTCTAGGTGTTGTTGGCAATGCTTGGCTGGCAAAGCAGAGAACTCACTCCTAGTCGATACCGAGTTTCTCGCACTGAGCTCGGACTTTTGAAATCGCTCGTCGTGTATGCGGGAAACTTTTTACCAGAAATTATTTTTGTTGCGGGTAGAGTAAACATGCAAAGCATCATCTCTGATGCGGGCTTGTGATCCTTGTTGTCTTGTGAATATGGTAAGGGTGCAACGTGAACATCATTGGTGTGCGTGTGCCAAAATATATTATACCGTCATGCAAGTAATGATCCCGAGTGGCGCAATTGGTTAGCGCACGGTACTTATAAAAAAGTGCTTGTGAGCAATGCCGGGTGGGAGTTCGAGCCTCACCTGGGGAATAGTTTTTTTTTTTTTTTTTTCAGATGTTTGCTTCTTGGTTTCTAAAGACACAGCCCCCGAAGGTACAGCGACCCAAGATCTCAAGTTCAATTGCGAAATGATCGTCTGGTTCTATGAGCAAGACCCAGACTTCATTTACGAGCAAATGTGTCGTCAAATTATCAGTGGCACACACTGCCTCGGCCGAAGACTCACATTGCCGCTTTGTTTTGCTGCTTATCGGTGAATGCCATTATGCGGTGAAGGAGGGGCGCGTCTCAAGTTCCGCGCTGATCTGAAAGGGAGAATACTTCAGAAGCCTTTGAAGTGTACCGCGGTATGTTGTGGTAGCACATGTCTTCCACTTTCGGTTAATAAAAGCCGTCCCGCTTCCGGCGAGCGAGGTGTACATAAGTGAATATGTAAGCCCAGAGTTTGAGTAATGTCTTCTGAGCCTCTTCCAGAGTAGTCACGCGACGAGCTCTTTGAGAGAGACACACAAAGACGAACCAGCTAGTTTTTTGTTTGTTGTTGGCTTCGCCGCGTTTCACATGGCTGACATCGCACAGAAGGACCTGCTACGTAGGCTTGCGTAGTTTCAGCGCGTATCTGTTGTGTGCCTTGAGCCGGGTTCTTTTGTAGGTTATGTCTTCATTGATCCTTCCTTATGCTTCAACAGGTTTGGTACTCAGTCCAGTGGCACGCCGATACAACACGACTACATCGTGGATTTGGGCTCGGAAGTCATCAGGGGCGTTTTTTTGTTAGCAGGACCGTCAGGTTAATGGTGCCTGCACCGACGGTCCCAGTCGATTACTCGACCCGGACTGTCGAACTTCAGGTCGAACTGTCAAACTTCAGGTCAAGCAGAGTATGCCGCTTGGTGAAATATTGCTAGCGTCTTCCTTGGACCAATAACCACGGTTAAGTTCAATGCATTCACTTTTTATTTTTGGTTGTGTTGAGCTGTAAATTCTTCTTTTTTTTACCGGTGATCAATGCGTCATTAGTCTCTGGCTATGACTTTGAATCAATTATCGCAATATTTTACTAAAAAAAAAAAACACGAAACGCTTGAGCACAAAAATTACTCCACACCATATTATTGTTAATAAACAAGGCAGTGATACGTTATAACTGCGGTCACTGCACATATACAGAAAGATAAATAACAATAAGGGACGTGCCTACAAATCACAATTTTCGCACCACTGCTGTGGAGTGATGTCAAAGACATAAGTTGGTCTATGACAGGCGTAAATCATCCCGTTAACTATATCCGAATAAGGCTTAAATAGATAATAGTCTAACGCATGCTGGTTGCGACTTTCAAGTTTAGAATCAACCGAAAAACAGTTAGCGTGATGGACTAGGACAAGCAGAAGACTGGACAAGTAGACAAGTACAAGTATACAAGGCTGAGTAGAAGACTGGAAAAGTAGACAAATAAATGTAGACAAAGACAAGTAAGACAAAGACAAGTAGAGGACTAGGCAGTCCAGTCTTTCATTAGTCAGCCCAGTCTGCTATTTGTCCTTGTATTTCACACTGTTTTCAATATGTTTAACCAACTATAGACCATAAACTTATATTGCTGAAATCAGCCGCGGATTGTGGTGTAATTTGTCTTTTGCACGTCAAGCGTCAAGGCTATATTTGAGTAGTACACTTTTACTGTGCTCATTGAAATGAATTTAGTTCACAT
Organism: Ixodes scapularis; assembly: GCF_016920785.2. Lineage (NCBI taxonomy): Eukaryota > Metazoa > Arthropoda > Arachnida > Ixodida > Ixodidae > Ixodes > Ixodes scapularis. The sequence continues at coordinate 45,775,074 of NW_024609881.1, read as the reverse complement.
CTTCCCATGTGTTTCTCTATTTTATTAATACATCCTTAATGTCCATACGTGAATAGCACTGAAGGCACTGGAAGCAGGCTAGAACAATACAAAACAAAACATAAAAGCGACAAGCATTAAGCTGGGGTCGCGTGCTAATACGTCACACAAAAGACAGTCTGCGAAGAGATTCCAATGCAAGTGACCACGAGATCCGTGCTTCGAATGCCGCATGGCAGCGAGTTCAAGGAAAACCTTGGCCTGCGGCATTCGAACCTCGGGTATAGCGGTGACTAATGTCTTCAGACTGTCTTTTGTAAGTTGTATAAGTGTTGTGACCCCGGCTTTAAAGGAACTTAAAATGTGACGCACGCTCACATGAGTACCCCAATTGTGAGGGATAATGATGAAGTTACTAGAACCGTAAATGTTTTGCAAGTAGCGAATTTTATTCAGGCGATTAAATGACCGTGCGGGAATAGACAAAAAAGTTAAATTCTAACCATGTTGTTGCAATGGTTTCCATTGTGAAGTAAGGAAGGCCGCGCTGTCTAACGGCGCGCATTTAGGGTATTTAAATGTATGTTTATTTTCATCCGGGGGGTATTCCAGCTGTGTTTTGGCAATCAGGTAGAATATGACCACTTGGATCTCTTCTTGGAGTAAAATAGCTAAGTGGGCTACATTCTTAGAAATAGGGTGTGTACACACGAACTCAACTCTGTTACGTCACAACGCGGTGGTGGCGCGCCCGGCGCACTTCCGGTCTGGGGCTGCGGGCGGAAGTCCCCATGCGAGACGTCTATTCCTGCGTTGTTTAGAAAGGAACCAGACAAAACCTGCCTTCTAGGCAAAACACTGCGACTGCATGGTGCTGCACCAAAAGAGTCGAGAAAGGTTTGAAGGCTAGTTTTCCTGTGCTCGGTTAGTTCGAGAACGTGGATATGTGCCGTGAAAAGGGAAAACCAGACGCCGTCGCACCACGATTGCTAGGCGGGAAGCATTTTGGGTTGAATTCACAGATACCTACGGAGGCTTGGGCAGGAGGTCATCAGATTTATTTGTTTTGTTCCAACATGAACGTCGGAAAACCGATAAGTTATGCGGACCACCTGCGGACCAGGTCCAGTGCGTCTTCAGGTTCAAACGGCCGCCTGCTTGTCGTCTGCTCTTTTAGACGACGCCGGCCCGTAGACCAAACGTTGGCCCGGTAATTGCAATAAGAAGTAAGTGCATGCTTCAAAGACGTTTGAAGATTGGTTGGGGTAAGCAGGCTTTTTGTAAGCACTATATACAGGGAGGTACTGATCATTGTTACCAGTGGCCATCACCGACTTGTTATGCCTGATTCACTTGGTCCGATTCTGCTTGCGATATTCAATATCGACGTCGACCATCTCAGCTACATTTCACACTTTTGCAGCCCGAGCGACGTCGCGACTGCAAATTGCGAGCAAAATCTCATCATGCAAATCAGGCTTTAGCGTACATTCCGCGGTGTCCACGCGGAATCAATCCCCGCATGTCACATTATTCTCGCGAAGATTTGCGGTGTAACGAGCCTCGGTAATCTCGCTGAGGCCGCTGAAGTAGTCAGACATTGCCAGAAAGACGTAGAATAAACAATTCGAACGCGAAAAGGGGCAGGAAAACTCGCACCGATGCCGACAGCATAGCATTTCAATGGTTTGTTAATGGGCGAGGGCCAGCTTCTTGCCCACACTTCATCGCGCATGCGCGGCGCCGGTGGTATCCTCTAGGAGCGCTACGGTTTGTTTGTAAACATCAGTTGGTGTATAGAGGGGTACACCCCTTGTCCCATATATGTACCCCAAAACTAAAATTGGACGTTCAGTTGACTAACGTCAAGCTGGCGATACCAACTTTTACGAGCTGCTTGATAGCTGTTGGATATAAACGTATTAAATTGCTAATGTGCCTATCAAAGACTAGAAAAACCAACACTGAGGTTCTGCAGCGGGGTCAAAAAAACCTCGATTGTCTTACTGTAGCCTTTAATGCGTACATTAACTATTTTAAGAAGTTGTATAGGTCGACTATCAAGCCGCTCTTGACAGTTGGTATCGTCGGTTCGACGTCTGTGGACTGAATGTCGAATTGTTGTTCTGGGGTGTTAAATATGAGAAGAGGTGCGCTCCTATACACCCCCTATTTCGTAAAGTGTATTTGTTACATGTTTAAAAGGAAGAGCGCCTCAGAAATACGGGGACACAAGATAGAAGGGACAGGACCAATCGCTTTTGAGCTGGCTCATGCTGAGGAATCAGCTTGTTTTGGTAAGGATTCCAGGCCGTGGGTACGACCTCTCGCAACGTTGCTTCAATAAAAATATCCCAAGACAATTTTCTAAACTTTGAAGGAACATCCCTCAGGCCACACCAGATGCAACCAAGGTCTCAAGAAAAAATACGAACGACTTTTATGTAAAAAGTACATTTTTTTCCTGGAGTGAATTACACGTTATTTAATTGCTTTCCCAGCTACATTTGGAGAAAAAATTGACTTCATGTGACCTGAGTCTTGACGTCAAGCGATGGGGTTCGTGATGCTACGTTATTATGTCACGTGTCTTGAGGTCACCTCATGTACGTCATGGCATCACGTGACATCGTGATGTTACGTCACGTGAGTACATCGTGTGACGTCATGTCACGCCATGTCACGGACAGACGAATGGACGGACGGACGGTCGATCGGACACTTTTTGGGGATGAGGGGGGGCTCTCTTAAAAAGCGTTCCACGTTGTAATGAAGCCGAACTGGTGTTTCTTTCGGTCGCCCCAAAAAATGTTATCCATTAGCGCTAGCATTCCATTTCCGGCCACTGTCGTCAAAAGACGTGGGACGACGGGCTTCGCAGGAGCGGCATCAGTGGCCCTTTCGGGCCAAGGTGTCGGGGGTGATAATGCATCAACGGATTATCAGATCTTTCTACCGGTTCTGCCAACTGGACCCGCGGTGCTTAACACCATTTTTCTTCACGGCGACGTCCGAGGCCGCCCGTACCGCCTCGAAAACCTTCAAGACGCCCTTAGTAATCTGGCATTGCTCCCCGTACCAGATGACATTGTCTAAAAATCACATTCGTCACCGAGTAATGCTGTTTAGTGAGCATTGTCTGCTTTAACCTTTTTTATGTCAACAAAGTATATTCCATTGCATATGTAGGAACGGCTACCGCGGAGCGTGAGACATATCTTAGTTTTCACGCTTTTAAACGCCTGATTGCAGTCATCCAATCGTACTAAATTATGAATATGATAGATGCATGTCCCGTAAATTTTTTTAATCGTGAAAAGCGATTACATAGAAATGAGTGTACATACTTTATCAGTACGAGGGCTACTTTATTTGCCATTTTATACTGCGACCCCATCGGAATGTTACTTTTCCTATTGTCGCCGGGTAGCATGGCGCAGTGAAAATTGAATTCTATAAACAGGACGTCTCTCAGAATTATACTAAACTTGCCCGTGTGTAGATACGTAAGGGCGGGAACAGATGTACGAAAAAATGAAACACGTTTAAAAATCTCTTGAATGCGAAATTAGAGCGCAGCTCTTGAGGAGGAGTAGGGGAGGGTACGGAGGGGAGGGTGTACCCCCCCTCCTCCTCTGTACCATCTCCTCCTCCTCCTGCTCTTCTATCCCCTCCTCTCCCCTCTTCCTCCAATTTAGTTTCCCCACGAAATTTAGTGGGGAAATTCAGTTTCTCCGCAAGACTTAGTGGACGAATTCAATTTAGGAAGAACATTTTCCCACTAAATTTAGCGACAAAGTTTCCCCGCTAAATTTATCGGAAAAATTTACCCGCTAACTTTACCGGGGAAACATCCCATGATGCAACGCGCGGTTACGCCGACGCCGGCGGTGACGCCGCTCAACCCGGAAACGGGCGCCTAAGAGTTGCGCTCTACATATAACCGAAACTTGCACGAAATTCCGAACATGTCCCCATAGCGCACAAAGAGCACAGCTTGACATCAAATTCTCCGAGAATTCTATGTCTGCACACCAATCATGCAAGTGCGTTCCTGCCGAAGCAAGAACAACAAACGACGCTGTGACGTCATAGCAAACCCTCCGAAAAACCAAAAAAAAATGGTGGGTAGACCTCAAGGCATCTAGCATTGAGGCCTACCCACTATCATTGCAATCAAAGCCAATCAGAGCTCGGCATCAGTCTGACGTCAGCGCAACTTTTGAGCAGGATGCAGACGACTTGCCCTTCGCATAGAAACTTAATTGGTATATGGTCACGTTACACGAATTTCCCCACTAAACTTAGCAGGAAATGCGCATGGACGGACAGAATTCTAGGATTTAGGAAGGCTGAAGGTGGGGGAGAGGGGGAGGGGGGAGGGGGCGTGCTGAGGTTTTGTTCAAAAGCACGCTATCTTTTAAAACAAGGACGCCTATGATCTTCCCACCCGTCGTTCAGGAGTTCAAGTGCGTACAGGTTTTATTAGAAGAATGGATAGTTGGGTGAGTTGGTGGGAATTCACCTTGGGACACAGCGCGAACAACAGACGTGGACGAAGAAGAAACACACGGGACGAGCGCTGACTATCAACTGAATTATTTTAATAGGAAAACATATGAAAGCGACCATTCATATTTTGCAGTTCACCCCCCGTCTGCATATTACGAGGCACTTTTATAGCGGGGTGTTGGCACGCGTTGCTATCCCAAATTCAAAAACGCCACCTTACTGTCCAGCAGTGCCAAAGACGGTTGGCTGACACACGAGGTTCCCGCCCTTTTTATTTGGTACGCTTCTACTATCTCTCTAGTCACTTGGTCCCTGTGTCTGAACAAAACTTCAGTGTCACTGAATCTCAACTCAGACTTACAATCGCGACAATGCATTGCAAGATGAGAGTATGCACACCCCTTCAACGAACTCTGGTGCTATCTTAAACATATGTTCAAACAGCGCCCCGTTTGACCAATATACACCCGCCCACATGAAAAAGGTATCCTATACACTGCTCCAACGGTGCATGAAACAAACTGTTTGCCATGCTTTACAGTACAACCATGACTACTCGGATTTTTCCGCTTACTTAGACGCCTTCCTATGGCGAGGCAAATCTGGCTCAGCTTGTTTTTGGCCGAAAAAACGACACTCACACCGTATCTTGCTGCCATCCCCTTTAACCCGTGCGAAACGCGGTGAATGGAAGGAATGGACGCCACCTTCTTTTTGTTATTTCCTTCCCGCTCAGCACAGTTTGTTGCTCCAAGCAGGCTTTCCAGATCCGGTGACTACCGCAGCCTGCGAAAAAGTAATGAAGAGTTTCAGGGCCAATGCAGCAACAAATTGTGCTGAGCGGGAAGGGAATAACAAAAAGAAGGTGGCGTCGATTTCTTACATTAACTGCGTTAAAGGGGATCGCAGCAAGAAACGGTGTGAGCGTCGTTTTTTCGGCCAAAACAAGCTGAGCCAGGTTTGCCCCGCCATAGAAAGGCGTCTTAGTAAGCGGAAAAATCCGAGTAGTCATGGTTGCACTGTAAAGCATGGCACACAGTTCGTTTCATGCATTGTTGGAGCAGTGTATAGGATACCTTTTTCTTGTGGGCGGGTGTATATTGGCTAAACGGGGTGCTGTTTGAACATACGTTTAAGATAGCACCAGAGTTCGTTGAAGGGGTGTGCATACTCTCATTTTGCAATGCATTGTCGCGATTGTAAGTCTGAGTTGAGATTCAGTGACACTGAAGTTTTGTTCAGACACAGGGGCCAAGTGTCTAGAGAGATAGTAGAAACGTACCAAATAAAAAGGGCGGGAACCTCGTGTGTCAGCCAACCGTCTTTGGCACTGCTGGACAGTGAGGTGGCGTTTTTGAATTTGTAATAGCAACACGTGCCAACACGCCGCTATAAAAGTGTATTGTAAAACGCAGACGGTGGGTGAACTGCAAAATATGAATGGTCGTTCTCATGTGTTTTTCTATTAAAATAATTCAGTTGATAGTCAGCGCTCGTACCGTGTGTTTCCTCTTCGTCCACGTCGTTGTTCGCGCTGTGTCCCAAGATGAGGTTTTAATATTTTATTCCCGCTGTTCTTCCTGCGACAGCACGGCCATCGTTAGCCAAACAGTACGCTTGTTTACGTCGGTACTTTTGGTCGAGCGGACGCTGTGCAATGCGGAGCTCCCAGAACATTCACCGGTTCTGGGTAAACCAGGTGAGATGCAAATAGGCCATGAAGGCCATTGGCTGCTCACTTTTGCTTCTCTGAACCCAATCCTTTTTTTCTTTTCTCTTTTTTTTTTTTTTGAGACTTAGCCGTAAATTAAACATGTGGATATGCGCAGCCTTGGACGAATTTGCAACTCTCGCGACGTGCACCCCCCATCGGTAACCGAAAGATCGTTCTCCATTCTGAATCGCTTCATCGAAGTCTTTGAGGATGAGTTTTCTTTTAACTAGTTTCGTTTATACTTACGGATAAGCCAGACATGCCGTATGCCGTTCTTTTCCCGCTGTTTCGGATTTCACTAAAGCCATAATCGACAAAAGCTTGCGCGAGGAGTCCTTGGTTGGTTGCCCGATGATTGTTATCGTTTCGTTAGGGAAATAGGCTGGCATTATCGTCTGCTAACTGGGTCTATGCGGAGCTCAAGCTCGTCTGCTTCTTCCGAGGGGATTGTTGTGATATCACAACCCCGAGCTCTGATGGAACATCTCAGACTCACCTTCCGACGTCATAAGCTCAGTCTAAAACATACCCTTCTGTGTCTGTTCCTTCGACTAAAGGTTCTTCATTTTCTTCACCACAGTCTCAGGTGTTATACGACATGATTTAGCTACCACCAGCTCGAATCCGCACTCACAGTCTTTTCACAAATTCAATTTCCTCGCCATATTTAGAGATAAAAATTGATGTGACATAACCTGACGTCATGGAACCTACACAAAAATTTAAGTTCCCCGCTAAATTTAGCGGAAAAGTTGACGTCACGTGATCAAACGAACCAATTCAGTCCCTCTAAATTTAACCAAAAAATGGACATGGAAAAATGGGAGTTTCTCAAATAAATTTTAATTATAAAACACCTCTTTTAGGTGCATAAAACCTCGAAGGTTTGAAAATCTTGCTTCAAGAAGTGAATGTTTCTTTTTCTCTAATGTGTGCAGCACCCCAAAGCTTCTTGACTACCCGAGTACAGCCAGGGTTCAACATGGCAGGGACCCTTCTGCCTCCTCACAGCTCGAGAAGCCCAGTTCATTTATGCACTCATGGAATTCTAACCACGCTTTAATAAAGCGTGGTTAGAGTTTCAAGTTCAAGTTTTAAATCATTCCTAACCAGACGGATGTCCGTCAAAAATGTTTACACTTAAGACTCATGGAACTGTGCAATGTTGTCCTTTCATTTCTAAACAAATGGCACTTTCGTTTATGTGTGCCTAAGAATAGCTTTTCGAGTGCATTTGGAAAGTGACGTACAAAACAAAAGGGGAGCGGCGCCATCCACCTGGTCATGGTATGAAGAAATGAACGTCCTCCTTGCTCAGCTACCGATGACCCAGGCAAGAGAGTACAGTTTGGACAGCGAGTCAGACGAGGACTGGGATGGCATCACAGTGTGTGAGAAACTCAGTTTACTGAAATTTATGTTCCTTGGAGACTGTCTGGCATGTGATCATTTTCAGTTCATTAATTGCTTAAAATACAATTTTAGGCAGCTACAAAAATAAATAATTTTGTTGTACCTCGTTTACATGCTTAAATGAGTCATGTCCTCGCAAAACTTGAAGTAACCACCAAAAGTGCAAAAGTTGAGCACGATCACACTAATATAATCTCTTCTACTCGACACCCAGAGGACACTAAGCTGGGAGACAACGAACAAGACTCCTTACCAGGCACTTCGTCGTGTAAGTTAATATTTTGGTTTCATGAGTGCACGGGCAGTAACGGAATAAATGACTATCTGCTGTTGAACCAGTGCATTTTGTCATCCTTCGAGCCGGGAAGAAGCGAGGGAATCCTTACAAATGTAAAATTTTAACCCTTTTAAAATGCTTAGTGCGATCCGAGTTATATAATATTGATTGTTTTTACACGTAGTTCTGTGCTCATGTGCACCAACTGACGCCACCTCATCTGGGCCACAGCCAAAGCGGAAAAAACGTGGCAAGAACACCGACCTCAGAGATCGCCTGCCGAGCAACATAGGCATAGCGCTGAATTACTTAAAGAAAACTCGGACGTACTATTCCAGCAGAAAAAGGAGCTGCTAGAGATTTAAAAAAAAAAAAAGAAGGAAACATTCAAAAAGGTATGACAGGTCTTACCACCTCGTTCCTGCAAGGCACACGGCAATGATGTAACAACTGCTAATTCAGGAAAGTTTCTTTCATTTTCCTCATCTGCAACCTGCCTTTCCTCCAAGCTTTCCCTCCCCGGGTCAAGCAAATGAACACCCCCCCCCCCCCCCCCCCCCATCCCCCGTCAAGCTAACTTTGTGCCCCCCGGTCAGGCCAGTGCTCCGTCAGGTCTGGCCGATTTGTTGCTCCCGAGTCATCTGCAGCAAGATGCCTGAGTATCCTTCGACAGGTGGAACGGTTTGATCTGGAGGTCGGTATCTTTTACTTTTTTGTACTTTCATACTTTATTCAGAACTAGCTGGTAGTACAATGGTGCAAGTGAAATAAATCCCCTACCGAAAAACCCTGTAAAACTTTTCGCTCTCTGGATTATGAAACTGTAAATCTATCTGGATTTTATCTCGATTTCAAGTTTTCAGAAATTATTCCTTTGTCTGCAACCTGGATTTTGAGTTTCCAGTAACAGATTTCCAGTTCCATAATCCAGACAGTGAAATCTTATGCTATGTTTTTTGGTAAGGTCGTTCACTTTTTGAAGGAACTGCTTTAACGAACGAGGCTTGCAAGTTACCGAGCAAATGTCCCACAAATATGCGGCTGTGCCCTGTTGAGGATTAAGAAAAGCAAAACAAGTGCCTCTGGCGAAGTCCTCCACTCTTCTCACTTCAGCAGAGTAAATGCTGGAGAGCAGGCGAAACAGCGAACACTCTCGCCTCTTTTCCAGCATTTACTCTGATAAAGTGATAAGAGTGGAAGTCTTCGCTGGAGGCACTTGTCGTGTCTTAACCTGCAACAGGGTATATAGCCAAATATTAGTGATAATTTGTACGGTAACTTGCAGGCCTCGTTAACTATTCGTGATTTTTATACATGGTGTAGATGTTAAATTTAGCGGTGCAGTACGACTGCTAGCCTGTGTCTTTAACATGCTTGACACAATAGTGATACACTACCACACGCTAGTGCGGATCTCGTCCAGGTCGAAACGGGCAGGGGTGGGTATTAAACTCAGGATACCTGGGTTCTGTAGCTCGAGCCTTCGCTACACATGCTCCGATCTGTGGTGCAGTAACACATTTGGCCACCAATGTCCGGCTGACTCGACCGTCGTTTCCTTTCTTAACAAAATGCATTCACACAAAAGACGAAACAAAGGAACACTATTTCTGTTATTTTGTGTATTCCAAAACTATGTCGGGGTTTGTAAGACTCCGGTTTTATGTAAAATTATGAGCATGAAAAGGTTAATGCGGTTTCTCCTACGGGTCAACAAACCATTTGACTTGCGCAGTGCATCCAAAATACTAAACATATAAAGCGCAAATGGCAAACGAGGACATGAAGAAGACAAGACAGTAATGTACTTGCAAGTGGCGTTTCATTAAAAAATCAAGGCAGGTGCTGTCTTGCCTTTATGTCCTCGTCTCTCTCTTGCGCTTTATATATTTAGTATGGTGAACCAATTAGCCGACCTTAATATTTTAGTGTATTAAAAGATCGGTGTTTGCAAATGCAAGAGCTGAATTTTATTGTTTTCATCATTTGCAGTACAATTTACCTTACCTGTGTGCTTTTACAGTTTCATATAAGTCATTTTAACAAACATCAGTGGTTTACTAAACTTGCATTTTGGAGAGTTGCCCTTCTGTGATAAAAGTGTCTTGGCAGAGTTGCCCATCTGTGATAGAACGTTTCTTAGCAGAGTTGCCCTCAACCAGCCCACAGAAAGGTCTGTGTTTTGAAATGCAAAAACTAAATTTTATTGCTTTCATCATTTATAGTACAATTTTACCTTACCTCTGCTTTACGGTGTCATACAAGTCATTTTAACATTTGGGAGAGTTGGCCTTCTGTGATAAAAGTGTTCTTGGCAGAGTTGCCTTTCTGTGATAAAAAGAGCAATATTGTGTTTTGTGCACTTTCTCCTGTAACAGTGCCAAAATGGTTAAACATTTTTTTTAAGAACTGCATACAAACATAATGAGTGCCAGCCACCTATTCAGGTTTTTAAATATGCTTCAGCTGACAAGCGTGTTTCACCAGGAAGCAGAACGCAATAAAAACTCTTGCGCCAAATAGTCTCTCAATAAGCCTAGCACTTCACAAACAGCATTAGCGTCTCGAGGACAATTTGCGGGCTGCTGATAACAGTGCTGCTCACAATCTCTCACAGCCGCAATCCACGCATCCCTAACACCTTCCGACTCTCTTCACAAAAGTTATGCAGGATGCATGCCGCTGCAATAACAGTGGGCATAAACTTGTAGTTAATGCCAAAGGCCCTGAGGGTACATGTAATAAATAAATAAATAAAATGTCCGCCCGCTTCAGTGTTACGCGCCACCGTGCCTTGAGCCTTCCAAAAGCATGTTCCACCACGTTGCGGCCAGCGTTGTGGTACACATTGAATGATTCTTCTTCTTTGGTAAGTCCTGTTGCACGTGTTTTCTTTTGTCCTTTTGTGTCTGTCCGTTGTTTGTTCTCCTGCCCCTCCTTCGGTCACTTGACCAGGTATACAACTTCAAAATACATGGCAGCCGGGAATAGGCAGTGTCACCGAGAAGAATATCGAAATTGGACGTCCACAAAATAATATTTCCTCCCTTTGGAGAAGTTCTTCGCTCCTAAGGTACACCATGGACAGTGTTAGGACTGATGCATCGTGTGCACTCCCAGAGACATGCGAGGGTGATCACTAGTGGGTGTGTTTCGTCTCTATGGTGCCTCGGTTACTTTGGACACGATAATCCGCTGCTTCAAAACAGGCTGATCATGCTTCTAAAAACAAGAAAGACAAGTACAATACCCCATTCGCCCACTAGATAGCTCAGGAAACCGGAACCTGAATGCTCGTGCCAGTCAAACGTCAGTGCAACATGATTAAGCCCTTTGTGCGTGCTGATGTGCAAAGAGTGAGTTCGGGTAAAAGCCTGCCATTTAATTTTTCCGGTGAGCTGTAGAGGAACTTGTAGTTCTGCTAGTTGGTGACCGCTATGAAGCACGGTCTAAGGCGCAGAAACAACAGACACAATGAAAAAGACACACAGTTGCCTGTGTGTGTGTCTTCTTCCTTGTGTCCGCTATTTTTGCGCTTTACAGCATACTTCATTCCGGTGAGCATGTAGCTTCAACCGCCCTGTCAGCTTAGTGGTCAATGGAGTAAGCACTCAGTAGGTTACAGCAACTTTGTATTGAAATCGAGCGGGAAATGTAAAAAAAGCCCTGAAATAAAACTTACTGGCCACGATCATCCATTATAACTTGAACATTAAAGGAAGTCCACAGCTTTTTGTTGAGAAAACCTTGATATCCTTTCTTGAGTGCCAGTATATATTCCAGCAGGTAATACTTGACAATGTTGCGGCAGGACATGTAGACGCACTTCTTCACGATGCTCTTGTAAACACCGAACTGGTTTGCTACGACCCAGTATTCGCAACAGCCTGCCATTTTGTAGAGAAGGATAGCCACCCTCTTTTCTAAGGGCACGGGTTCTTTCACACAGTCCGACTTGAGGAACATAAAAGGTGCCACAAGTGACACCAGCTCGTTGAAGGATGCACGAGTCATTCGGAAATTATATTTCCAGTCGTCGTTGGTGAACTGCGTTAAAACTTTCCGGCTCCACCAGTCGGTCGATCGGGTCTTCATCCAGAGTTTTTTCATGCGCCGTTCGTTTGCTGATGAAGCGTCTGTTGGAGGAATGCACATACATGTTGCAAATCTGTGTAATGCTGGAATGATTGTTTGTTACAATTAATATGTGCCAATTCAAGAAAACACCCGCTGATTTTTGTTATAAACACAGGAAAATATACATCCTAGTTATAGTATTCAGCTTATAGGAGCGCGGAAAGCACTTTATTACTAAAGGCTTCGTTCAGATGCTCTCACCTTGCATAAGCGTCCATTCATTAAGAGAACTTGCAATTACACCGGTATTGTGCAGTAACGTTTGACTGTAAACCGACCGCGTCTGACGGCAACGCTGCAGGTACTGCGCGAGTGCCGCAGCGAAGAAAAGTATGTGTAGCATGCCGACAAAAGCAGCAACACGTGCAGACAGACAGTCGCGTTCTTGTCTACACGATAACGTGCGGACACATAATGCATTTATTAAACAACGTTGGGGCAGGAGAAGGGGAAAGAATAAGGAAGGGTTTTCACAACGGTTAGACCGGCTTAATGTGCGGCGCGCTCCATGTCCGGGGGGTGGTCCAAGCATCGACGGAGGAGAGGCCGGCTCCTAGAGGTTCGGGAACGGGCCAGTCGCGCCAGATGTTGGACAGTGGGGTGGACCCCAATGCCACACCTATTGCACGTCACGTTCGCTGGTGTGAGGTCCGAAGGCGGCTCCTCCTGTTCGCTGTCATTCGGTGGCCGGTTGTGGCGCATCTTCACGGTGTAGGCGCTCAATTTGGCCAACAAATCCGCGTTGAGGGCGGCGCCCGTCTTGGTCTTGTGGATCTCGACTTGCATATCTCGAAGGAGTCCCCGAAGTAAACGCTATTCGTTCCGCAGTGCCAAGCTTTCTTTGTTCCTTCTTGCATTGGAGCATCTCCACTTTGGGGTGTGGGCACGGACTCGCGAGACGAGGCCGCTTTCAACGAGCGGTTGGATACGATCACGAACACCCTAACAGCCACCATCTTTGCCCGTCGGACACCAAACACCGGAAACGTAGTAGTCACGTGGTGCAGCAGATACCGGAAATTCAGCTTTATTTTTGAGAAGTGACACGGCGTGGTGCTACCTTCGCGCAGGACTTTATGCGCATCCATGTAAATGGGGACGCTTCATCTGTAGTCCAATGACGATTGGAGTCGATGCGCTGAAGTTTCATTCATATAAACGCGGCTTATGGCAGTTTCTCATAATAGCTGTTCTAATAATATTGGTCCATGCCCACAAGTGCTCACCCTCTCTTTTGTTACCTCTGCCGCGCCTAAAGAGGCAGCATTTTTCTTTAGGCGCCGTCATACGAATGTGGGTATTAGATATCACGACACTTTCCGAAGTGCTCGTCTGCAGTGTGTTGTGGTCGGGCAATAGGTAGCGCAGGGGTAGACGGTTCGCGTCTTAAATGTCTAGAATCACATCGGTTAAATACGGCTCGTGCGGGTTGTAGCCGGTAGGGTTCGTGTCGGTTGAGGCTGTACCGGAAAGTATTAGTTTCGATCGTATTTGTTTTAGAAATTCGTCTTGGGCCAGAGAACCGCAGGGGTCAGTGGTGGGTCGAGCGTTGGCAGTATAAGTATTAGTAGTAGCATTTGTATTGGGGAGATTTTCCAGGTAAGCCGGCTTCAGGCTTTCGACAAAAACGGTTTCTTGACGCCCATTGAAATCAATTGTGAAGGTTTTCGCTCCCCTTGAAAGTATCTTGTAAGGCTCAGAATATGGTTGTTGTAAAAATCTCTTGTCCCCGTCTTTTCGTAGAAAGATGTGGCTGCAGTTGTCGAGGTCGTTTGATACGTACGTATACTGTAGTTTGGATTTCAGTGCGCGGTGGTATGGGCCGGAGGTTTCTCATCGTCGCTCGCAGCTGATTTGTGTAAGTCACTGTGTCAGTGGCTGGGTCCTTGAGTCCAGATGCAAAACATTCTCCGGGTATAGGCGAATAGTTAAGCCTTATACAAGCTCGGCTGGGCTGTACTGGGGATCATTTATCGATGCTTGTCCAAGTCCAAGCAGGATGATGGGCAACTTTGTGGGCCACTTGTTTGGTTCTGATCGCGCCATAAGGGCCGCTTTAAGTTAACGGTGAAAGAGTTCCACGAGACCGTTTGCCATAGGGTGAGAGGCTGTTGTTCGAATACGGGTTGTTCCTAAGAGTGATAGTAATTGATGAAAGAGCGCGGACTCAAACTGGCGTCCTCGGTCTGTTGTAAGAGTGGATGAAACATCGAATCGGGAAACCCAACCTTGGACGAAGGTGCGAGCCACAGTGTCCGCTTGGACATGTTTTGGATGGGCAGCGCTTCCAGCCATCTGGTAAACCGATCAACTCAGGTGAGGAGGTAACGGTGTCCTTCACATGGTGGGAAAGGCCTCACGATGTCGATATGAACATGGTCAAAACTTTCTGTGGTAATGGGAAATTAATAAAGTGGCGCGTAGGTGTGACGCTGGACCTTGAATTTTCGGCATTGCATGCTGGATCGACTCCAGCCGTGAATGTCTATGTCGATTCCTGGCGAGAGAAAGCGTGCAGATATAAATTATTGTGTAGCACGAATGCCCAGGTGCGACAGGCCGTGCAAGGAATCACAGACATGCCTCCGCAAGTCAGCGGGTATGAGACTCTTGGTATGCCTGTTGAAATGTCGCCGACTATTTCCTTGCTGGATGTAGGTAAGGTAATCTAGTCAAATATAAGTTGACCAGGAAATTGACGCAGCGGTTGAAGCTCTTTGTCTTGTCTTTGTGCGGTGCTGATGACATCGAAGTCGACTGCAGGAGGAAAGCTACGTTCGCAGGAAGCAGGAAAGCACCGGGACAAAGCACGGCTACAGGGTTATCAACACCTTTTATGTAAAAATAGTCAGAGTGCAGGCGAGCTGGTGTTAGTTGAACATGATTGTAAACCTGAGACTGTGGCAGAAAAGAGAACCCGACAGAAAGTAGTATAAGAGGAGGCAACGTCTCTTGAGTCGTTGCCTCCTCTTTTACGGGAACGCGACAGAACAGCACACGACAAAACAGCACGCGACAAAACAGCACGGTCAAAACAGCACGCGTCAAAACAGCACAGCGTCAAAACAGCACGGCGACAAAACAGCAGGCGTCAAAATAGCACGCGACAAAACAGCACAGCGTCAAAACGGCAAAGCGACAGAAGAGCACGTGCCAGAACAGCATAGCGACAAAACAGCACGTATGTAGCAACTTCGAGTGCACTCCTCACCTCCCTCTGCGCGAATATTTTCGAACGTCCTTAGCCCTTTCATTTATTGTCGCTAGGCTATAAAGGAATTTATTGCCTATTTCATTGCTAGGTCAGTGTCCCGACTGGTGCTGCTGTGATTGCTAAAAACAAATGAAGTTAGCAGTAGTTACTACTACTTAACTGCGCTGATGTCTGAAGAGATTGGGTAGTTAGAGGTGATATCTTCGCGTCGATGTTGGCCGCGTTGTCAGGTCTTTTTTTTCTTTTTAATTCAGCGAAAGAGGAAAAGTTACTGGGAAAAAGAAATTCATAAGTTCAAGTTATGAACCGTCTGGTTTTCGGCGGTCCGGTGAGGGTACTCGTCGTTTCGTAATTACCACCTAAGCGTAAAACGTCCCCCCCACTCCCCCCCCCCCCCCCCCCCCCCCCCAAAAAAAAAAAAAAAAAAGCAGGAGATACGCCGATTACAGATGCATTGATAGAACCGGGAAGATAAGGCAACTTAATGTCGAGCGAATTCAAGATGTACCATGGGCACGGATTCTGTGGGGTTCATTCGTCGTGAACAAAATTTCCTGGAAACACGCAGCTGCAGCTTGCAGGCGAGGAGTTGTTTTGAGTTAAATTCACAGATTATTGCCGACGAAGGGCCTCGATCGAGTGTAAACCGGTGAAGCGGAAACATGCCATAGCCGCAATGCTGTTGCCGTACAGCATGGGCTAACGCTAAGCACACCGTTGCCGCAAACACTTCTTTTTTTTTTTAACAACTAACAACAACACGTTGCTGTGCGATTGATTCATTTATTGTAGACGACATCACCAGCAAACTGCTCGAGAAAGAGCCATAATACGCACCAGCGGAGGCTTCGGTACTGCCCACGGAGCCTTCATGTGCGCATCGAGTATACTGCCCGCTCCCAACTTGCTCCCATGAGAACGGATTCGACATATTGGCCGTCGACGAGTTGACCTTGGAGGAATTGGCCTAGACCCTCCACTCCTTTACAGTGCCTTCTTTGATACAGAAATTTTTTTAACTCCATACGCTATATTTAGGGTTCAGCACTTTCGGCTTAAACTGATAAAACCAAAAAAAGTACGACGAAATATTTTTTACGAATTCGGTTTTAACTGAAAAAGGTCAGTATTTTCAAGGGCGTTTGGAGGGGTGGGTGGGGAAATGTGCCTCATTACTGACCGCAGGACCACTTCCTTTCGCAGTTTTCAGCTTGTCTCCGAGATCGGTTCAACTTTCAACAAAAGTTGAACCGACGTAATGGTCTTCATGACGAAATCTGGGTTTTTCACCTGATAGTGATTTGTTAGCCGAATTCTTTGTTCAAAGAAGAGAGTTTAATCGTGGACTCTACAATGAAATTAAAGGGCATCCGTAAATGCCGCACATTTTTTAACACCCCTAGCTACCATCTACTAGAGGAGGGCATAAATACGCTTGCATTATGGTCCTTTCTTGGTCTGCGCGAATTAACCACCTCTCGCAGTCGTGAAAATGGGGAAAAGACGCACTGAGTACAATGCTTGCAAATTTTTAGATTGTTATATTTGCCTCTCCGACCGAAGTGGTAGTAAAGCTCTTGTTCGTCCTGCGTACAAATACGAGCCCACGAAGATGATATCAGATCACGATAGGGCCCCATTTTGTCTTGCAGAACAGGTCGCGTCGGCTGCCACAGACAGCGATAAATAAGAAATCAAGTACCTGGTTTACTTACTATTCATTTTAAACAAACGCCTTTAATTATGGCATTTTCGTCAGCATACTGGTTTTCGTCAATAAACCGAAAAGAACTGAAAAGTTTATGCGTCTACAAATATTTTTAGCAATCAACCGAAAACTTCTGCTTGTAATAAAAACCGACAAATGTACGCCGAGTTTCAAAATAATAAAAACCGAAAACGCCAAACCCTAGCTGTATTTTTAATGTCCTATTTTGACGCTGTGCTGTTCTGACGCAGTGCTGTTTTGACGCCGTGCTGTTTCGGCACGTGCTCTTCTGTCGCTGTGCCGTTTTGACGCTGTGCTGTTTTGTCGCGGGCTATTTTGACGCGTGCTGTTTTGTCGTCGTGCTGTTTTGACGCAGTGCTGTTTTGACGCGTGCTGTTTTGACCGTGCTGTTTTGTCGCGTGCTGTTTTGTAGTGTGCTGTTCTGTCATGGTGGCTGTTTTGTCGTGTGCTGTTCTGCCCTCTTTTACTACCTTCTGTTGTGTACTCTTTTTGCCCCAGTCTCAGGTTTACAATCGTGTTCACCTTTTATGTGTCGCATGCCGGCTGTGAATTCGGTGATGTAAGCCAAATGGCTTGTCTCTTGAGGTGAATATATGTATCTGCCACTTTGCAAGGCGTACCTGAGAGGTTTGTGATACGTGAGTGCAAAAAATCGCTTACATTGTACGCAGTTCTTTGCACTCACGGATCACAGAAAATATTGAAGGTGTCGTATTGCAGCGTAGATCGCTATGCAGCTCACGCCCGAAAGCGCTATAAAGTTGTTCCGCCGAGGTTGTCTTGAAAAGAAAGTTATCGGCTTCCAGATATCATCATCTATCAATTGCTGAATCACTGCGCCTACAGCGACTTCAGAGGCGTCGATTATGGTGTTCGTTATCGTGTCAAGCTGAGGGTGTGAAAGAAGCGTAGCGTTGGCCACTTCACATTTGCCTCTGCTGAAAGCCTGCTCTGTAGTCGAACTACACTGTACAGGGGTTGAAAGTGACCTGCTTTCTTTCAGAAGGGCTGTTAGAGGGGATAGAATTGCAGCGCATCGGAGAAAGAATCTTCTGTAGAAATTTACAAGTCTCAGGAATTCGCGCAGCTGACGAATGGTTTTGGGTATTGAAAAATGATCGATAGCTTCCACCTTTTCCCTAAGTGGTCGTATGTCGTGGTGGTTAACTTCGCGTCCCAGGAATTCTAGACTGGTCTCTCCCAGTTCGCATTTCCCTCGGTTGATGTTGATGCCGTGTAGTCGGGAAGGCGCTGGAAAAGTTGACGCAGATGTTGGACGTGTTCGGTGTTGTCACGACTGAAAACTACTAGATCATCAACGTATGCGAAGCAGAAAGGCAAGCCTCTGACGGCGGTGTGAATAAACTTCTGAAAGATTTGGGATGCACTTCTGCGTCGTCATGGCATCCGAAGAAACTCGAAAAGGGCGAATGGTGTTCTGACGACCGTTTCGGGAACATCTCAATTTCCCCGCTGAATTTGGCAGGAAAATATCGGTGTCTCGTGACCTGACGTCATGGGACCAAAGACAAATTCAGGTTCCTCGCTAAATTTAGTGGCAAAAGTGACGTCAAGTGACCTAAGTGCCCATTCAGTTTCCCCATTACATTTGGTGGAAAAACACATCACAACCTTAAAATCATTCATTCATCAGCACCGTATCGATGCTAAATCAAGCTAACGTCATTTCAAAATAAGGTCATCATATGACGCATAATCGGCGCAATGTCAATCGATCGTCATCGTCAGTTCGTCGAATAAGCAGCAGAGCTGAAACTATCTTAACGCATCACCGCGTATAATTGTCACGCAAATGTTTCTGCAATGTGTGTTGCTTGTTTTATTTTTTTCTTCTTTCTTTTGTTTTACAATTGTGTTTTAGAAAAAGCCGTGAGATTTATACTAATGCGGTTTATGCGGGTCAAATATATGGCCTGGGGGACATAATATTGGAGGTTTTAATCTGTTTCACGGTAAATTGACGAACTGTGGAGGCTGCGGACCCCGCGACGCAATAAGAGAGCCAGAGCAAGTCACGTGATAACACTGCATGGCAGAGGCCACGGAGGCCTCGTTACCACCACAGCAACAGCTCCGTACGCGACAAAAGTAGTTCTAGGTTTCTTTCTCTTTTTTAACGGCCATTGAACTCGCGTGATTCAACCTCGGTCGAGAATATATTATAAATGAAAAAACAATATTGACGCATTTATTAGTTTCGATAATATACCAAAAAAAGTAACTCCACACCCGTATCCGCACCCGATATTTTTTTTTTTTTTACTTTCTGTAGATATGTGGCCGTTGGCAATCGCACCCCTGTAATCAACCGCTTCCGCTCAAAATATCGCCCTGGCATTAGCATCCGCCACAGATTGGCGGGTAAATTTAGCGTATGGGTGTCTCATGAACTGTTTCCGGAAAGCTCTTTACTCTAGCAGACGGCAATGCTACAGCGGTGGACGTTCATTCGAAGTTGGTTGGTTTCGCAGCAGACGATCCTTGGCCGGCAGCCGACATCCGGTTCCTTGGAGCCGTGACACACACGCTTCCATGACGTGTTGTCACGTGACTCGCTCTGACTCTCTAATTGGGTCGGCCTTCACAGTTCGTCAAGGTATCGCGAAACCGAATAGTATAGTCGTCAGAATAA
This sequence comes from Ixodes scapularis, assembly GCF_016920785.2. Lineage (NCBI taxonomy): Eukaryota > Metazoa > Arthropoda > Arachnida > Ixodida > Ixodidae > Ixodes > Ixodes scapularis. The sequence goes on along the minus strand of NW_024609881.1, from coordinate 45,755,446 downwards.
GTCGGCTAATTAACTAAGATATGTAAAATAAATTTATTGTTAGTAAAAATAAACGTACGGTTCCATTGGTATTTTTCAGCGTCATTGAAAACTACTAAATCAGTCAATTGAAAAAAAAACACCTTGGAGCACGTGGGAAGCACGTTGGATCGCCCACTCGTGCAGCAGGGCCGAGGCTAGGAGTGCGATGAGGCTCCTTCGCGTGATTTCCGTCCCTTGTCCGCCGCGTTTTCTCGCCGCCATGCCTTCTGCCTGTTGCACGAGTGATAAGCTTAGTACTGCGCTTCCCACGCGCCCAAGGCCTTCTAAATATTACTCTACTACTGTTGTTCGATGATGCTCAGCAAAGCCTAGAATTGGAACCATGTTTATGTTCACTAATTAAAACGTTAATTGACACCTTTTAGTTCATCAGCCGACTGATCGTGCCGATCAGCTTCGTGTATGATGTCCCCCTGCCCGCCTAATACCCTTGTTACACGGGCACACTTAACTGCAGTTACGCTAAGTCACAGTTAGCGCACAATACTTGCGGACAACATTCTGCGGCTATGCACTCAAAGCTACGGGCGAACGTGCGCTTGGGCATCTTGAGCACCCATCAAAGCAGTGCACGCGCGCTCTTCACTTCTTATGAAATAGCTGCCCGAGAGTATAGTGTGGTAAATGTGGTGCCGCGTAACAGCAGTGAAAGCTGAGTTAACCGCGGTTAAGTGTGCCCGTGTAACAGGGGTATAACTCACCTGCATAGACTGCACTGGTGTAGCTTTCACGATTTTCCTTTTTTTTTAAATCTTTAAAGCCGAAACGAAATCACACTGCATCGACCAACGCACTGCTTATAAACGAGCCCTCATTTTGCCTACACAAGCTGTGGGCATTTTGCGCGTGCGCCGGAACCAGATTCGCCGGAGGCGAAGAATCTGCGCATGCGCGGATGCTTGGCGTTCGGCAAGCGTTCGTTTTGCCTTCCGCCTTGCTCTGGGTGCGCGTGCATGCTCGAGGCTCGAGGGACGCTGAAGTGTTATCGGATGCAGAAAGGTCGCCCTCGAGGAGGGACAACTGAAAGACCTCCCTGCCGTTCCCCTTCCCGGTAGGTGCCTGCATGCGTTTGCAAGTGCGGCCTTTGGGCGCCGCCATCTTGGTATTGTTGTGGCTAGATGGTCTGATAGGCAGGCGTTGCTGAAGCGTACGTACCCCACGCGGTTTCCAGACCGGCGCACAAACAAAGCCTTTTCCATCCACGGTGGCCAGGCTGCATAGTCTCGAAGAGCGGCTGCTTGCAAACGTCTGTAAAAAACTTAGGTTTTAAACGTCTTGGTGTAAGTATATTAAGCTAGGAGTAATGCAGATCAGCTCCTGGATACTATCCAGTAAAAGTAGAGCAAATAAGTCAGGGGTTTTAGGGGTAGATACTGTTCAGTCTAATAATATAGAGAGTATTCACTGGCGGCTGACACCGAACTTCCTCAGTTCATTCGTCCCGTGCATTCCACGCCATGAAGATTGCCGGCCTTAGCAGCCTGTTAATGTGAGCTCGTTCTGAGCATACGCTCTAAACATCGCCCTCAAATATGGCGTTCCGTGAATACAGCCTAAGAATAAAAGACCGATGTCTTAAAGGGAAGCTGAATCTCTTTTCAAAAAATTATGAGTTAGGAGCGGATTTCTATTGCTTTCTGTGCCGTGAATTCAGTTATCGCACGCAGCATGGGCAGAAGCAAACGTAAAGCGCATTTATTTTGCAAAATACGTGCAGCGATTGCCGCGTGGATATATGCTGCGAGCCTCTCTGCCGCCTGGCCAAAGCGTCGCGACCTCATCGACGGCAGGTATTCCTGAGTAGAGCTCTCCACAAGGCCGGGCCAACACGAAAGCCCGGGCTTAGGCCGGGTACCACGGATCGTTTCCGGGCCCAATTCGGGCTCGGGCAAGGGTGTAGCACGCTTTTAAAACGTTGAGAAGAAAATTCTCACGCGCTGATTGTTTAGATTTGAAATAAACAAAAAATCTGAAGTGCAAATTAGAGTACGACACCACTGGGAAAAATCTTAGAAATCAATAAAGCTGTCTTAGGCTAAGGAAGCCCACGAATTCTGTGCATCCAAGCCACAAGCGCCAGCAGCGAAATAAATGTCAGCCCAGCTGTACGTGTCATGAATGAACGACGAATCTGCCTGAAGTAGGAGTCCCTGTACATTCTTGTTTCTACATAAAAACACTTAAATTCTGGACACCTTCATTAGCCATCGTGACTTAAGTTTATACTGGACTGTGTAGAATCTGCGGCATGTATATGCGCTATAATGTTTCAAAATCATTTATTGTTCTTTGAAACGAGTGCTATTAAAAATTATATGTTGACATTCGCATTCCTATGCCGACACTTCACGTCTGGAGAGCGCCTTTCGTGCAAATTAGGCTAAACGAATCAAATGCACCAACAGCTTCCCAGTGCAGCTTTGAATTTATGGGATGAGGTACGCCTTGGTCCCTCAACGGGCCGGGCCTCATCAGGTAGGCCCCCCATCGGGCCGGGCTTCCAGAAAGTAGGCCCGTGCAGTGCTCTATCCTTAAGCCAGCTCAGTGGCAAGCAAGGGTTATGTGACCCCACCGATAATGTCACTTTTGCCATTTTTTTCTTTCCGCTCTCGGGCCCTCCTGCACTCGCTGCGGCGCAAGGTTCACGGCGACGTCGAAATTTTAATTGGTAATTAAGACTCACCTACTAATAAGATAAAAAAACACTTAAAACGTCAACTAATTTTTAAGGTGCCTAGTTAAAACCTCCGCAATTCCTTTTGAATTTAAAGACCTCTGAGCTTCCCATTAAACTGAGTCAACTATATTTTGTTTCAATCGATTTTTTAATTAATGTTGTAATATTTAAATATTAGTAGTTATTAATACGAGCATAAACAGCTAACAAATTCGAAAAGCAGTTTGTAAATCCAGGTATGCAAACGATGTCATCTCCCATTAATATCCGCCCTCGGGTCTAGCATTCATCAAATCAGCGCGTATGAACTATAAGCGCTGGAAAGCTGTACCACACTTCGTTTCAGCTTAACCCAGACGCAGCCGTGGTTACGAGCTTTAACGCATCTCCGTTTTCACCTCAAGGAAAAGGCAAGTTTGGCGCATTGTTCATACGCAACGCGAAGTAGTTCTTACGATATCGGATTGCCGGAGGAAAACGCGATGCTTTTGGCGTTTAGAACGTGTACGTCTTAATACCATAACACATATCTAACCCACAATTTACCAACGTATGTCTTAATTCTCTACATAAAAGGGTAAATCAGGAATGCTCCACAAAGAGCCGGACTTTTTTTACTACGCATTTGACGCTGCTTGATTGGTCCTATTACCTCACAGCGTCGGCTGCGTTTGGACTTAAACTGACACGAAATATAGCCCGTTTTCTCTTTTCCTGACGGCCAACACATTGAATTGTGGCGTAGCCGAGTTGGCAAAATAGCATATCACATTACATGCCGAATGTAAAGCGCTAGAATTCAAGGTGTTCGTGCCAATAGTTCTATTTTTGTCTTGGGTACACTTCTTCACTGTAGTTATTCATCAACTAGTCACGTTATTGCGCGTTGCCCATCCCAACTACGACATATTTCAACGTGGCAACCTTCACACGAAAACCGTGTCGATTTACCTCGAAAGTTTATTAGGGATCGAGACGTGCCACATCAGGATGGTCATCGCGTCGGCAGGCTTTGGAATCTCTAGATCTTGGCTTCAGTATGAGGTGCTAAACGCATACGGCACCGTTTTATTGCCTCGTTCCTCAGCGGCTTCAACATTTAGACAGTTTTTATGGAAGAAATAAGCTTCTTATCAATTTGATTTAGAACTCATTATAAAACTCGAAGAGGCATCGTCGATAAATGGCAACCAATATAAACTTGGCAGCGTGGCTCGCGCTTCTCAACGGCCCATAAACTTGAGATAGCTTATCGGATAAGGATCAAACGCTCGGAGCTGCACCAAGAGATGCTCATGATCGCCAAAAACGGCCTTCTAGCGTCCTTCATTTGAAGAATAGTAGCGTGATATCGGAATGTTGCCATTTCCTGGTAAGGGAAGTGTTGTCAGCAACACGGGACCTACATGACGGCCAACAAAACCGGTACCATTCGACCTTGACGAACGTCACCCTGTCACCCTACGGGATGTGTCAGTGTTGTACAAGATACTCCGCGACAGTATTGAACATGTGATACTAAACACCTACTTGGTTAAGCTTTTGTATTAGAAAATATATCATGTAGAGTCAAATACTAATTTATTTACTTGCTAAGACAGTGTTTTCCAAACTCTGCTTCCATGCAACTCATCAAAAAATAAAATCTGCCACTCCCCACTCTCGCGCACAGCTTCGGCTTTCCATGCTGAAACAAACTTCTCGATTTTATTATTGCATAAACAAGCGCACCAAACTGAAGCTAAAATTTTATTTGGCAGTTAATTTAGTCACAGTGAATCAGCTCTGGTAGAAACCATGGTGGAGAGAAAAATACGCACGCGAGCATGAATGACTGGCTATCCATAAAGGGGTATTCACACGGGGCAGGGATGCTTCTCGGGGAGGGATGTGCATGACGTCAGCGATCGGCGTGACGTCAGTGACCAGCATTCACACGAACGGCGAGGGATGGATGGATAGAGGGACGATAATGGCTGTACCCTTTGTGACGGGCAGTACCTTGCGCCACCTATAGCCTAAAAACTGTAGTGATGTAGACAGTTGGGCGAGTCGGTATAAATTGAACATAGCTACGGTTCCGCACAAAAGGAAAAGAACGGAGAAGAGGAACACGACGACACAAACAAGCGCACACCCACAACTCATATAATGACGAAAAAAGAAAAGCAGGAGGCACCAATGTTTCCAGACGCAATTAGTGGTCGCACTCTCGACGACAGGGATAGGTGCGTATTGACGAGATGAGAAAAATTGATGGATACACAAAACGGGAACCAATTAGTTTTTGAGTAATTTTGTAATCATTTGAACACACTTATTTCAATGTAATCAAGAGAGTAATCCTATTACTTTTAAAGTGCTAAAATTACTTGTTACTGTAACTATTTTCCCCTCGCCTTCTTAATGGCACCCTTTGTTTGTACAAGTTTACTACTACCAAGAAATCATCGAACCAAATCTTCGACAGAAGGATCGCTTACCAATTATGGTGAATCACGGAGACAAGTAGTGTGTAGTACGGTGATTATAATCCAATAATGTACAGAGACTCGTTCTTAGACCTGGAGAAATATTTGCCGTTTGAAAAATTTGCTGTACTCGGAAAATAAACATTACTTTTTCGAGTGACGGCCATTTACGTTTCTCCTCAAGTAAGCGAGTAATCTAATTGACTACATTTTAACCAAGAGTAATTGTAACTGTAATCAATTATTTTCGAGTATCACGTACAACAGTCCTCCAGCGATTATTTCCTAATAAATGTATTCCACTTATTAAAAAATCACCCCAAAAAGTAAATTATTTCAAGTAATTTGACTACTTGTAATGACTTGCATGGTACGCACAAGTCTGCTTTTTAGCTAAAGTAATTTAAATCATGTTATTCTCTAATGCGAGTGAGCAGAGTAGAATGCATGCTCCCTAGTAGAGCTTCAAAACATTTTCTTGCTGTAAGTCCTGGTTTTTCTCTTATAGAGCAGACAATAAATGAAAGCAAAACGTTTTAACCAATTAAGGGTCTCTGAAGCACACCCCTTCAAATTGGAGTCGCCAGTGTGAAAATATATAATGTACAGCGGTTTGGCTTCGCCGTAAATCAAACAACCCCTTTGTTTACTTTCAAAACTTTAAATAAAAGTAGTTAAAAATAACACTACATTTATTTCCGGCGTGAAATAAACGTGAATATTTCCAGGTTGGAATGCGGGTAATGAACGCGGGTAGACAAAGGAAAAACTCAAGGCACGTGTTTAAAATTATCAAGAATTTGAAAAACATACATGTACTCTTGTTTTTATTTTTGTTAATTGTTTTTTGTTTACACGTTTACAGTTGTTGTACCAAGGTTCATGAAACCGGTCTTTTTGTTTTCAACAAAACTATTTGGCTTATTAGTATGCTTTCCTGAGAAGGAAACGTAAAGACCAGCCAAGATCGTTTTCAAGCGTAACGGCACCCAAGTTTTCCCGAGTGATTTTCAAGCCTGCAAGGAAAGAAATCTAGTGTGCCATTGAGAGCTATCGAGGCAGTTCTTAGATCCTGACTCCTTGCCATGGTCACGAGAAACACGTACGCGTATATAAAAGAGGTCCTCATTACCTAGAACATCTCTTAGCATCTCGAAAAATTGGTAAAATCAATCCTAAAGCAAAGAGAAAAACACAAAAAAACTTCTTAGATTATTATAAAACAAGACGAGGAGCCTACTATAATCCCCTTTGTGGAGTCCGTAATGCGTTCATATTTATTTTAGGTATATATTTATCATATAACCACAAAATAACTAACGCTCTTGAAGTAAAGTCTTGTTAAAAATAGTGTAGTCGAACGTTAAATGTTCCCTCGGTGTGCACCTGTCTATTTTTGTAAAATCAAAAATTGATATTATTTAAAATACGAGTGGGTGAAATACAATTAAAATACTTTGGGTATCTTATTTTGTGTTTTGTTGCACATTAGGAAATGTAGTTGACGAGTGTGCCTAAATTTGTAACTAAGTAAAATTCGGAAACTCTTCTTCGCGCGATGGGAGTCACATGCAAAAAGTCTGGGAGAAAGAGAAAGAAAATAAACTTTATAAAAATAATAGTAGGATGGGCTCAGCCTTACTGTCAAGAGTTTGAGCTCTGACGCTCATGGAGCGCAATAAAAATAAAAGCAAAATAAATGCATGATCCAGATGGAATGGTTGACTTTTTTCTTCGGGTGCTTTTATTTTCGTGTTCTAACATGTCTTAGCTTTTTTTGTTTTTTTTAATGCTTTTGTTTCCTAAGTTATGTTAGAAGTTTCATTGAAGCTTTGCAATTCAGCTCTTTCTCGACTTTTATACGGATGATGCGTTTTTTTGCTGCTATGGGTACCTGGAGGAAACCTACGTCATTGCCCAAATTAAAAGTGCACTTTATATCGATTGAGCCTAACCAATTTTATTTATATCGCTGCTATATTATTTTTATTCAACCGATTGCCGTAACATAAACCCCAGTTTCTTTGGGCAAGGGCGTTGTTCAGTCGGGGTGAATTCCAAGTTTAAGATGCTAAACTATGACAGCCAATATAAAGGGGTCGTGCAACGATATTGGGTAGAAACGTGTCTCACTATACACCAGCTTACTAGTACTAGTGGGACCAAAGAATACTCGAAGGCAACACCACTGACCAAGAAGCGTCTTCGTCGCGGTGGAATACCAGTGATAAAAGCGGACCTTTTCTTACAGTCTCTCCTTCGCAACATTTGATGACGGAGCTGTGGGGACAATGCCAACAATGCGATCCCCAAGGGTGCGTCATCGAACTTTGCGATAATCGTTGTGAGGATATTGAAATGCTGCTCACGCAGTGGACACGACGCTTGCGTGGGGATTCCATTTTGGCTCGTGACAATCAATGCCTCGACACGCACTCGGATAGTGGCTAGTGTCCAATCTCTGGGATGACGCTAATAGCCGAACCTTCACAATGCGTGGAACTCAGCTGTGCGCCCTGTGCTCTGCCAGCCCCAACGCGTGGCTACGTTAAAAACATTGGCAGCATATAATCGACTCCAAGTTGCCGGCGTGGGTGCGTCCGTCTAGGGAAACATTAACCGCAAACTTGGAACCACTTCATTTTCCTTGTACGTATGCGATACAAGAGGGTTAATTGTGAGAAGTAAAGAATTTTACTAAAAATTCTGTCTTTTTGCAGCAATAGTGCCAAAGGTGCTGGTCAGTCGTGGCACACAAACTAAAATCGTGATAACATCAACTCCTACTATAGCGCACATCTGCCCACGACTCGACAGATCAATGTCACCTTTGTCATAGACGGTGTCTTCAGCCCCCGGGCAACCCTCAGCCGAGGCAGAATCCCCGCCCGAGGGAGAGCTTTTTACCGAGGGACAACTTTTGTCTGTGGAAGTGTCTCTCCTCGAAAAATGGCCCCTACCCAAGAAAGAGCCTAAAGAGGGCTCTCTTTTGAAAACTGAGCCAGGCTCTGAAATCCAGCTACTCTCGAAATTGGAACTTCATCAAGAGAAGAGATCTTCGGAAGCAGAACTAACATACACAAGAGACCCTTTCCCAGATCAAGTTTTTCCCTCACAAATGAAATCGGCTTCTGAGGTAAGACTTCTCTCTGAGCCACCCTCACAAGCAGATGATGGGGACATCACTTACTGACCATCGCAGGGTGAAAGCTTTTAAATGTATTTTTGGTATTCTTATGCACATATTTATTTCTAGGTTGCAGTTACTTTCTTAAGATTTTTTTTTGTTTAGATACGCACCTGGAGCATAGTGTCTGCACCTGATGCCAGGTACACCACATAATCGTAAAGTCTGCACCTGTAGATAGTCTGCACTATATGAAAATCCAGCTTTTAAAGATGCCTAGCACAAAAACTATAGTCCCCAAAATGTAGTGGTATACTAAAATGGTTGAGCTAATATCAAAAGCTATTGAGTAAAGAAACATGTTTACAAAACTTGATAGTGGCTTCTATTAGCAAATCAATGTGTGAAGCTTCCACCATAAAATTTGTTCCAAAAAATGTTATGGTGGCTTATTTAAATTGTGTTATTTCTAAGAATGAAAATTGAAAAATAACCACAAGTCATAAATTGCACTGCTGTAGTTGCAATAATAATAATTATTAAGAAATCTGATTTTTTTTTGTTAAACCCGCCGGTATAGGTCGAGACTCTTTACTTCCTTTCTAGCAAGGACACATACAGGTACGACGTCAGTAATATATTGTTTTATAAGTTACAAGACATCTAGAATGCCAGATTCTTTGTTTCGAGGAACAGAATAACTGAAATTGTTACTTTTATGGTTACTGAAAAACCAAAAACGCTGATTTAAAGAAACATTGGGCACCTAAATGCAGAGTGACCTCCCATGCTCACAGCCTCTACAGAGAGACACTGTAAAGAACTTCGCTGGTCCTATGCTTCTCGTTTAACTCCGCCTTTTTTTTTAATAGCAAATGTTTTATTCTGAAACAGAGGAGTGCTTTCACACACACTGTAATCTAGTTTTTATGCGAAAACAAAAACTAATTTTGGGGATGCCAGTGTCCCTTTTAACTACCTACAGTCGACACTCATTATTTCGAAGTCCAGGAAGTCACAAACTTTAGTTTGAATTATCAAATATTAATCTAAAATTATGTGAAGCGAAGTAGCAAGTTTGTTTAGGAATAGCTACACATATCAAGCAGAATTTTACACTTTACACAGGCCTACTTGTAGGCAGGAACCCACAGACAACATTGGTGAAGTTCAATACGAGTAGTAGTTTCGGCAGAATATTTTGTAGTCGAATATCGAATAGCTTCTCCAAGTCTGTTACTACCGTTGTACCGTGCTTAAACGAAAATTCAGCTGAACTCAGGAATGTTGTTCCCAACCGCCCACTGCTAAGCTCTGTTAGTTTAATATAACCAGGTTTATGAACTGTGACCTCGGAAGGTTCAATGCCTACTTGGGGTGGCATGTAAACGACTGATTTGACAAAATTAAACCTAAAGAGACGCCCAGCTATATTCTAATTGAGGAACTTTATAAATCTCCTTGCTATATGCAAATATTCTTTCTTTAATCTTAAATTTAACCCCATTAGAAGATAAAAACAAGCACAAATAATGAAAGCAGATTGGCGGGACAGTATACTGCTTGTATAATCAAGGTTGGTTAGTCCCATTGAGCGCGCTTATCACATAGCATCCGCATACTGCAGAAAAGCAATGCCCGCGAGCTTTGTGGGTATTGCCTTACCATAGTATGCGGGTTCTCGGTGAGATGCGCACTCGACGGGGCCAACCCGCTGCGATGAACAAATAGTAAAAATTAAACGAAAACGCTGCTTGAATCCAGCAGCTTATAAATGCATTTAAAGCATAGTGTGACAACAAACATTTTAATATTTGTTAGAATTAACCAAAAGTTTGAAATATCCGAGTCTGAATTATCACGAGTCCACTGTAGTGTGCTCTCTTATATTATACAATTACTTCATTTACACCTTCAATTCCAAATCTTTTTATAGTGCTGACGAGACCTACCCCCAGAAGGAGTGAAAGTACATTGTGTATGAGAGATCACTCCTGCGTCTCTTCAAGTTCTGCAGCATTTGCCACGGCCCATGCAAAACATTGATGAAAACGGATGGCACTAAAGTAACCGTGACTACAGAGTGCGAAAGTGAGCAAATCAGGAACTGGACAAACGAACCACAGGTGCCAGGCAGGAGTGCGAGGAATATTGTACTCTCCCCTGCTGTTCTCTTCAATGGAGCGAACCCCACCGTCACATTAATAATGCTGCGGCTCATGAACGTCCAAGTGATGTGTGACTGCACATTCTACAGCTACCAGGAGGGGTACCCTTTGCCAGTTATAGCTGATGTAGGTTCTAAAATCACTGTTTTAAAGCTCATATTGTCCAGTCTGAAAGAACACTATGCAGACAGAAGATACAGTTTTTTCTATAATCGTTGAATGAACATCCGCTTGAAATATTGATTATTTGATTGCTGTATATGTAATGAAAGATTAGGAGAAATGCCGAGTATGTACTCAGCATCTCTTTTAATCGTAAGGTAGTCGGCATGGAATTAAATGCTAATAGAGGGTTCATGGTTTTTGACATATGTAGCGTCACCTACGCGACAGCATCAAAGTTTGGGATGCACCGAGCAAAGGTTCAAAGCACTGAAGCAGAAGACACACTCTTGCAGCCTCCATCTAGTGCAGGGGTGGCACAGCCTCGAGCAAACGTCATGCGTCCACTTTTCCTATTTCCTTCCGTGAAAACTGTACATGATTGAACCGGATCAAAACATTTCAAATAAGTCAAAACATTTCAAATAAGTGGCTGATATATAAAACAAGTTGTGCATCTATGTTCAGCAAAACTTTTTATTTCCCATGCGAAGATTGCTGCACACACCTTGTGAGGTAACATATAAATGTGTAATACAGTGCTCCCTCCTTTTGCAGAATACGTGGGCACTTTGTTCAACGACGTATTCGAACGGCTCCAGCGTCTGCCATGGTTCAGGGAAGCCAACGCCGAAGTCTCAACCCTCCCCCACCACCTCCACTCATGAAGCCCCCCCCCCCCCCCAAAAAAAAAAAATAAGAAAATAATAATAATAAAAAAACAACCTCGTAGCAGCCCACAAGTTACGGTTTGAGAAGAATTAAGTTCAACACCATCCACGTCATTGCTGGCACCGAGCTGCATGTTGATTGCCAGCTAGCTCTGTTTGTGTCCTAAGTGCTGCAATCTGTCGAAGAGCTGAATGTCAAAGTAGAAAAACATGTGCGTCTTTGTTCGTCAAATCTTTTTCTGGCTTTGTTGGGCATTCCCTAGTGCAGCATTCTTAATCCTATCGTTGTTGTTTTTTAATCATTGTAAATAATGTTTTCATATATGACATATTCAAACATGCTGTAATTTTGTGCTGACAAATATTTGTTCCAGGTAATGTATAATGTAAAAGACTGTGTATCCCTTCAGTGCAATGTGTCTCCTATGTTTCAATGGTGCTGGACTAAAGGCTTTTTGAACCTAATACTTTCTTCATCTCCCTTTTCTTTCTTGGTATGGTTTTGATGTGGAAGGTGAAAAGTGAAAATAAAGTAATAAATCAAGAGCTGCTGTATGAATTTAGCAGCGCCAAACTACAACACTCGTAACCGGTATTTTTCTCTAGCTCGGGTATGAACTGTAACGGGTATAAACTGTAACTGCCCCGAAAAAGATGCTGATGGTGCTGGTTCTATTTTAGTGTTTGTGGGACGAATGGCCATTGATTGGTTTAGGGCTGTCAATTGCAACAGTCACATAATGAAAATGCCGCAGCAAAGGGGTAGAAACTTTAAAGATGGCCACAAAAGGAGGTCCACAATAAATGGTCCCGAGAGGCATTTGGGGTACATTATTTTGAGTTAGCTTAATTGTGTAGTGGCAAATTGTAAGAGAAATTGCAATTTCTCGGCACAAAAAGTAAGCTCTGACAACTACTTCCACTAAGTCATTTTCACAATAGCATAACTTGTGAGCAGCTTGATAAGAGGGAACCTCATGTGACTCCCTAATTTGCAAAGAAACACTCCTGCCATAATTTTCAGAAGGAGGATGTCTGCCCCACGAAAAACCTTCTGACCGTCCAGCGGCTCCGGAACCGGGAGGGGGGGGGGGGGGGGGGGAGGGGGCAGCGGCAGTGTGGGCACTCGCTTTCACAGGCTCTAAACCAGTGGCGTCATGTCCCCACACTCAAAGCTGTTCCGACCGTCCCCCTTTTTCTCCCCTCCCACCACCCGTGAGGCCGCGGGAGAGAGAGAGGTGAACTGCACGATGCGACGTGAGCCCCAAAACGTCGCCCCCACACATCAGATATACTTTCGGAGCCCCTGTGACCATCATAATCGATAGGCTAAGATTAGTGGCTGGGAGTAACCATCGCATGGCAAGGGTTGCACGGTATTACACATTTCGTCAAAATGCTAACATATTAAAGGAATGTTTTCTGGCTGGTATTTTTGCGTATCAATACACCTCTATATTCCGTTCACCCCTAAGGTAAGACTGTGGTAGAAGTGAACCCCCCCCGCCCTCGTTGGACCAGTCATACCTCTCTTTCGCCACGTGGTCACGCTCTTGCCCATACCTACGTGCGCCGAGCCAGTTGCTGAAAGCTAGGCGGCTGATTGGTTCAGCGGACACGCGAAGAAAGTGCGATTGTTAGGAAAGAAAAAAAAAGTGTGCCTTCTTGCTTGATTTTGGCTTCACGACAAGTTGTGACTAACTTCTGCCTTGCCTGAACGCTGGAGAACAAAAGGGTTGCAAAGATGTTCGGAATGGATATGGGTCTCATTAAATGGACTGAAAAGCTTTCAGCAAATGCATCACGGATAATGATAAATGACAAGGGAAGAAAAGTGATTTTTATGTGAACACTGAAATTCTGGATACATTCAACTGTGCAACCCTATTCTTGAGCTTCAACAAGCTTTAAAAATGTGAACATTGTTTTTCAGCAGTGAGAGCCTCGATCATATTGTTGCGGTGATTATGAGATGATTTGTGACGATGGAAAATGGGCGTCCAAATTGGTAGGGGCGGAACTTCGTAATAAACCAGATTACAGCCAGACACTCGCGTTCAGAGATGGTGTAGTTTTGTTCAGCCGGTGAAAGTGTGCGGCTGGCGTAGGCAATGACAGGTTCTTGGCCTAGTTGGTGGTGGGCCAATATTGCTCCAATGCCGTGGCCGCTGGCGTCAGTACGTAGCTCAGTAGGAGCGGATTGATCAAAATGGCCTGAATTGGGGCTGGATGTCAGAGCTGTCTTCAAAGCTTCGAAAGCTGCCTGTTGGTCGGCAGTCCACAGAAATGATTGGTTTTTCTTTAGGAGGTTTGTAAGAGGACGCGCAATATGAGCAAATTGGCAAATAAATCGACGAAAGTACGAGCATAGTCCGAGGAAACTGCGGACGTCTTTAGGTGAGGCTGGTGTTGGAAATTCTTGGACAGCTTTTGTTTTGCCGGGATCAGGTCTGATGCCGTTTTTGTTCGCAAGGTGACCGAGCACTTTGATTTGAGAGCTTCCAAACACGTATTTGGAGGAATTCAATTGAAGGTTTGCCTTTCGGAAGAGAGCGAGTAACTGATCGAGCCTCTCTAGATGAGATGGAAATGTTGTGGAGAAAATAATTACATCATCTAAGTAGCATAGGCATGTGGTACATTTGAGCCCTCGCAAAAGTCGGTCCATCATGCGTTCGAAAGTCGCTGGGGCATTGCATAAGCCGAACGGCATTACTTTGAACTCGTAAAGACCGTCTGGAGTTATGAATGCAGTTTTTTCTCTATCTGACTCGTCGACGTTGATCTGCCAATATATCTGGTGCCAAAATCAATAGAAGAAAAGTACTGGGCGTCGTGTAGACAATCAAGTGTATCGTCGATACGTGGCAGTGGGTATACGCCCCTTTTTGTGATCTTGTGGAGCCGACGATAGTCAATGCAGAATCACCACGTCCAGTCCTTCTTTTTGACAAGGACAACTGGGGAGGACCACGGGCTAGAGGATGGTAGAACGATATCTTGTGCCATCATCTTATCAACTTCTGTTTGTATAAGGCGGCGTTCACTGGCAGAGACCCGGTAAGGACGGTGATGTAGAGGTGGTTGAGTCCCATGCATCGGATGTGGTGTGTGGTTGCGGTGGTCCGACCGAGATGGCGACTCCCTAGAATAGATTAAATACGTCATGGTGTTTGTAAAGGAGATTTTGAAAGTTTATCGAGGAGGGAACTCGCCAGAGGACTTTGAGGAGGAGATGGCGACATGTGCACGGCTATAGCAGATACACTTCGCGTTATAAAGGACGATGTTTCGGCTAGTGAAGTTCCACTGGGCAAACCTTGTGTAGTCTGGCTGAAATCAACGACCCATAGATACATTGTGCCAGCCGTGATTGAAGCAAGAGAATGGGGGACAGCAAGTTGTTTCGTTAGAAAAATGTCGACTCTTGGAGATGCAATATAATCGCCATCAGCTGAAAGGTCGTTTGATGCGACTCTGAATGTGACGGCGACTAGTGGCGGAATGCGGTGGCTGTCCGTAGAACGTAGCTTTGAAAGTACCGGTTGCGGAATATCTGTTGGAGCGGCGACGTCAAGTTCGATTACTCTTTTTGCGCAGTCAATGAGGGCAGAGTGGGCAGAAAGAAAATCCCATTCGAGTATTAATGGGTGGGGACAGCAAGATATGACCGTAAACAAGACGAAGGTCGATTGGTGATCAAAAGTTATACGGGAGCCGCACATGCCAATGGAACGTATAACATGGCCGTCTGCGCCGAGCAATAGTTTGGAGTCTGGTGGTGTCAACGGTTTGTGTTGCTGTCGTCTCAAATCGTCCCTCATTATAGATATGGCAGCTCTAGTGTCTATAAGGGCGAATATACCGGTACCGTCGATTGTAATGGGCAATTGATTGTGGACACTGGCGCATACGTCGTTTGGAGGATTTGTGGGCAGTGACAGTGATGCAGCTTCACCTCTTGAAGCTGCATGAGTTAGTTTCCCGAGCTTCGGGGAGGACGAGCGCGCGAGATAGGGCGACGAGGGGCGGGCGACAGACACTGGCGGCGACTTGGAGAGGAGGGGTGGTGGTAGAGGGGGCGCGATACCAAGCCTTTGTCTTGGGGATGGAGAGGGAGCGGGGGTGTGGGAGAAACGATCATCGAAGAAGTGGCGGTAACTAAGAGAAGAGAAGGCGCGTGGTCGGTTATTCCATCGGCTACGGCAGTAGCGGGCGATGTTACCAACGGCATTGCAATGGACGCAGATGGGTTTGTTGTCCGGTGTCCTCCACGCTGCAGGGTCTCGTCGCGGAACTTGACCATCCGAATTAGCTTCTGTATAATCTGGGCGATCGGCAAAGCCCAGGCTCGACGTGTTGGTGCTGGAACATGAAGTTTATCGATTTCTTGGCGGATCACGGCTTGAACTGTAGATATGGAAATTGGTTCTAGTTCTGCAGTAGAGTAGGAAAAAGCATTGAGCGGGAGCATCGCTTCTAGCTCACGGCGTACAATTTTAGCGATTTGTGTTTCCGATGAGGGAGTGGCTTTCGTGTTAGGGAGCCGGGTGAAGTTGGAAGTTATCCGGCGCTTCTTGACCTCTTCAAATCGCCGGCGTTCCTTCACTAGGGTTTTGACGGTGGAGCAGTCCTTAAAAACAAGAAGTTGAAACGCGTCATCCGCAATGCACTTGAGGATGTGTGAAATTCGTTCGGAGTCGGCCATGCCCGCGTCGGCTTTGTGACAAAGCGACAAGATGTCTTGCACGTACGCCATGTACAACTCGGTCGAGGTTTGGACACGGGAGGCAAGTTTTCGTTTTGAAGATAGTTTTCGGCCTGTGGGATCGCCAAAGAGGTGTTGAAGTTGTTCGTTACACATATCCCACGAAGTGATTGTTTCTTCATGGGTCAGGAACCAGGTTCGTGCCGTGTCTTTCAGATAGAAAATGATGTTGGCCAGCATGATGGTAGGGCCCCATCTGTTGGGGGTACTGATGCGCTCATAGAGGTGGAGTCAGTCCTCGACATCTTGGTCTCCGGTTCCGGTGAAATTTCCAGGGTCTCGTGGCTGGGAGAGGATCAGTGGTGGTGTAGGTATTGTCGGAGTACCGTCGGGCGGGGTACCGGTATGGCGCATTTCGCTCTGCAGTGGGCGGTGGCGGTTTCGAAGGTCCAGGTTGGGCGAGGCGTAGAGGTAGAGGGAAAATCACCAAAATGTTACGGTGATTATGAGATGATTTAATTTACATTGAAGGGGGCATCGGAAAAATAAGGGTGCTTGTAGAAAACCAAACGAGCTCCTCTAGCGTCTTTTTCTTCCTTGGTCCCCAATCCCGAGATGCCTTTTTTTCCTCTTCGTACCAATATATTGCACCAGTGGCCCAATCCATATTTTTTTCAAAATGCTGCAAGATTCTTTGGTATGAAACAATGAGAGCACTTGGGAAGCAAGGCGAACAATCTTCTTTGTAGGACCTAGGGACAAGAGACAAGCCGCAACAGGCAGAAAAGTGACGTTGGGAAAACTCAGTCTGGGTCACTGTGGCTAAATAGAGCCAACAAGATTAGATTTTCTTGCACAAAGCAATGTCAACGCTTCCTTGTGCAATGCTATATATGTTCATACCAACCCCGCATATTCGTACTATGCATTTTTAAACAAGGTGGATTGCTTTCTCTCATCAGGAGTGGTAAATCAGTATCCGTGATGCGAGAAGGGGTCCGCAAATTATAGATTTCATGATCCAAAGTAGTTAGAATATGACAGCATTTTTCTATCTGGAATTTTGATGTAATAAAATGAAAAAGAAACAATTGTGCGTACCTTCTGAATTGTGAATATCGGTATACGGTGGTGCTTTTGCTGGGGAAGGCATCCCGGATGGCACCGAAGACGCACGAAGGCAAAACGCGTGTCCTCCATCTGCCCAGCCTGCCCCACACCCAGCAAACAAACCGCCGATATGCAGTGTACCGGTAGCGCCTAAACTTACAGTGTAACAAAAATGAGAATACTTAATACAATTACTTTTTTATCCGAATTTTTCAGCACTAGCGAGGTGTAACAATTGGTACAGGGATATTTTGCTGGCAGCCGGCACAACCTGGGGAAACGAAATTGCCGGCACTTTCCCCTATTGGCGAGTATCACTGGGAATCGTGTTAACCTACTCCTCGCCTGCGTTCACGCCGCTTCGCGGTGACAGTCTGCAGCTGGTCATTACAAAAATATTAACCCACTTGATCTTAGCCCCGCTGTTTTGATTGCACCCCCAGAAAGGCAGTCCCATACCATTTAGTTCAGCGACGTTTCGTCCAAAACATTTTTTTCTTTTTTCAGAGATAATTGTAAAAAAAAAATGTGTAAATATCGCCAAATGTTTGACGAAAAAAAACAATATGCCCATTTTTGGGATAGTACCTGGATCTGCTGCGTGTGAAACAGACAACTTTCCATTGAGCTATTCTGCAGCTGCAAATAGTTGCTTCGGCTACCGGCACAATATTCACTTCCTAGGAACATAGACTTACTCGTGGGTGTCCTTGCGCTTAGGCAGCTTCCTATCGTGGAGCTCGAAGCAGGCTAGTTTCAATATCGTAATGTGCAGGCAGACGAGGGAGAACTCCTTGTTCGGAGTGATACAGCCGGTCGAGTGTAGGCCGGAAAGTTTCCTGCCAATTTTTCTGCAGCAAAGCCACTCCCCGGGCTCGAAGTCAGGCAGCACCACGCATTGGCCACATTCACAACCTGTAAAGAAGTTGTACGGGTGCATGTTCAACTCGAAGTCAGCACTTCGTGCTAAACGTTTGTGCGTTTTTCAAGCTCTTACCGATTAATGTTCGTAAGACGAGCGATGTCTTCAGCCACGAGAAGGGGCGACGACTCGGCGACGTCTTCGTCCAAATCCGCTTATTGGTCGGGCGTGTCGTACCGGATGAATCGTAATTGTTTTGATCTTCCAAGATTTCTCTTTGGAAGGAAGAAAAATATGCCTGTACCGCAAACGAAGTAGAGATACCGCGCTCGTCATCCACCGCCATCGCAGTCCAGCCCTCTAGTCCCACGATACCCGATACGACGTCATGTTGAGATCTATGCAGTCAATGCACAGGATGCTTCCGGTTGTCTGTGCAACTTTTTATTTTCAGTCAACGTTATTGCAGTTTTTTACAAACCACATAAATGGGTTTCATATATTTTTTATATTTATAATATTGAGTGTGTCCTTCAATCACCCACAACTTCGATTAAATTTGGTTGTTGTGTCTAAACCTTAGAAAACGGCCCGTGACCACGGAAGAGAGAGTGAGTGCGACTCAAACCGGCCAGTTCTCGATCGGCGGTTTTCGGGCGGAAAGAAACCGAATTTCGAGCAGCAAATGGTTTTCTGGGTAGTTGAGCCCACATATGGCATGCACAACTAAAAACCTCGGTGAGTATGAATACCCTGTCAGTGTCCCTTTACAGACCCCAGGCTGTCGGTTGTACTGCATTGCCTAAATTTCTTGTCTACAGCTGGTAGACAAGTCACTCATTGGGGCAAAGTATTCTAAGCTGCACAAACATACACACACCCCATTTAATTAATTTAGCATGGGAAATTGTCAGCCGCGCATGCTAAAAATGCGACTTATTTGCTTCGCCTTTGAAGCCTCGGCGGCTGCAAGAGCGCTCGTGCAGCTAGTTCTCCAGTTAAGGTAGTCAAGGCCAAAGTTGGTCAGGCTACCCGCTCGCGCTTGCACAGCCTTCGCAGTTAGTCTCTGCTAAGGTGAGATTGAGCATAGAATCCACCTCTAACTTGTTTTTCTCAAGAACCTCTCCAGCTTTTTTTTAATTCTTTTTATGTGCGTTTATTAATCAAAATTGCGACCAAAAAGGCGGTATTCTTCTGAGCAAATTGGAAAAGAGCTTTGATTCTACCTCCCACTCAATTTATTCGCTCAGTGTCTGTCATCCTATGCGAGCAGAATAAAATGCGAAGGAAAACACAAACACAAGAAGGATGGAAGAATGTTTCCGCACAAAATCACACAGGCCGGCAAAGAGAAAAAGAGGAAGTATACAAGAGGGACAGATAGACAGTCGCAGAGAGTCAGACTCAGTTATAAGTCGGAGGTAGATTTTGAGCAGTATAATTGTTGTGTCCCACACGAGCTTGCTGCTCGTCTTTTTAGACATGCCACAACCTTACAATCTTTAAAACCAATTGAAAAACCGATTGTTGTTGGGCAACTAGCCTACCGTGCGCGAGTTCAAAAGCAAAAATCATTATTTTAAGGTAAAGTGATTGAAATCATATAACGCTCGTTTAGGTCGAAGAAATCCCACTTAAATCAAGTAAACTTGGTTTATATGCTCTTTTATTCGTAATGTTTCCCACCTTCCTGGGAAGTGCGGTCATGAGTGCGCGACTTCTGGAGTGAGGAACTACGCACGGTGACGAACCACATAACGTTTCCCAACCCTTGTTAACACTAAACAAAATTTGTGATATGAAGTACTTAAAATAATTTAGGGGAAATCCCCAATGTACACCAGATTTACGTATGATTGAATTTATTTACACTTAATATGAAGCACACTTATTGCCTTCTAGGTGGCCTGTCTCCGCTGAATATATTCGCCAGGTCAAGGAACCGACCCCGGACCACTCCAAGACTGGCGAAGCGCTCTACCAACAGAGCTCACCAGGAGCTAGCCATCAGTATACAGCAAACGATTGTTAACAGTTTCTACCACTCTTGATTGTAACTGCCGGGGGAGATCAGACGTTTAATTATTAAGTAAATACGGATCCGAAGAACTAACTGGGGATCTGTAGGCAGGCGATTGCTTCGTTTTTTTCGAGGCGGCCATGAAACTAAATAAAGTCGCATAATTGAATATATAGTAATTATGTAAAATTTGTCCTGTGACAACATAGAACACAGAAATTAGCATAAAAAACATAACGCTAAACACAAAATGGAAAACGTACCACAATAGCCGGTTCTTTCTTTCCGTGTCAAAGTGAACAATAGACATTTCTCTAAATTATGTAAGTATCAAAGAAAATGCTGGGAAAGCAGGCACACGCGCTTTAAATACTCGACTTCTCCATAAGAAGAATCGAAGTGAATAACCAAAATGAATCGTCAGTGGAACGCGCGTGCGAAGTGACATTTGTTTTAGATTGTTGCTTTCGAACAGTTAAAGCTGAAAACTCCAGCACGCGCAGCACGTCTACCTAGAATAGGTTCCCGGTATTCTTTTTCATGCTTGGGTGATTTGGCCAAAGGTCTATTAGAGTCGCTACGATAATTGATGTATTTGGCGATCCAAAGACATAAAAAGATGAGTTCTGACTATTTCTGTCTTTTTTTTTTTTTTTTCATTTACACGAAAGTGTAAATGAAAATTTTTAGTAACTTCCACTCAAGTTACAGATTACTTTCGAATTTCAGTAGCTGTTTTGTCTATCAACAAAGATTCCTGCACAAAGGAGATAAGATGTTGAAAGATCAGCTGATATTTGCAAAGACGGGTAAGTATGTGGCGTAGGAAAGGGAGGGGGCAAGAAGATGATTTTGGAGAGTCAAAAACCCCTCAAAAATTGTCACAAACCCCCCCCCCCCCCCCCCCTCCACCGCAACAACGCTGCTACAAGGCGCGGGGAGCGAACAGACGCGACGCAAGAGAGGCCAAGTAACTGCGGGATTAGCACCGAAGACTTGCGTTTCTTTGTGTCCCGAAGCTCAAGGACTCTTGACCCATTTTAAGAAAGGGCTGGTCCTCGCTTTTCCCCAACGTAGAAACTCTCGCCCACTAAAGGAGGTGCACAAACTGCATCCTCACTCAAAGGAGGCAACAAAATGCTGCACTCGCTCTGAAGCTCATCTGGTGCTCCCGTAGTTTGTGCGGCACTCGAAGAATCGCGTGCTAAAGGGCAACGCAAAGGGGACCATTTTTGCCGTTGTCTTTCCTCCCAAAACTCAGAATATGCAGATCTTCAAAGATTCAAAGCTCGTTCGAGAAACCTGTAGTAATTCTACCGACGTCTTTATATAAAAAATAATAAACAATATGTCACAGGAAGGCGGTAGGCCTCCCGAGTGACGATGTGAAAGAAGGGGACCGCTGACCGAGCGATAGGGCCACGCTCTGGTGGAGAGTCTTACCAATGAAGAGAGACGGAGGCGTGTGTCGGATATATAAATGACGTTTAATTTGACAGGGGTAGTGTAGATAATTTGGCGCTATATAATATGCAAAAATCACGTAGACATCAAACGGCAGATAGCACAGGTACACACAGTATAACGGTTTACAATTTCATGCTTCGGGTTGCCTAGACAGCACTAGAAAAATACTAAGTTTAAGAGAGTCCAAATGGTAAATTAAAATAGAATAGGTGAGTGCAAAGTAAAAAAGTCTCATCTGGCGCAGAGGTGCTGGCGTCTCCCTGCGCGGTCCGTCCGAGGTGGAGAAATTCCGACGGGTGGCTTGGCACACCGTGGGCGCGCCTCACTGGCCCCGCACGCCCACTTTTTGCGGTCGCACACTCACCGGAAGCTTCGTCCGGTGCCTGGCGTGGGGCCGTCGACAGGGTCTCGCCGCATCCCTCGACGTCGCGATGCGTCCGTCTGCCTTAGAGTTCTCTCTCGCACTGTCAGTCCTGGCGACCCCGCGGTTCCCGCACTCTCTTTGTTCCCACGGTAGGTTGTTGCCCCCTCGGTCTGACCCCTGACCCTAAAGCAGGGTTCTTCTCAACACTAAGACCCACCAGGCAATTCGAGCGCTGACGAAAAACACATTCAAACAGCGAGCCGCCAGCTCGCCTCGTAAATCTGGGGCTGCAGAAACCTGTGTACCCCCCAAAACCACTCTAGGTTGTGTATACCAAGAAACACCGAACATGCGGTCGCTTCAACGAAGCGCTCCCTGCGTAACCTGACACGCGCCTGGCCGCGAGCTCATCGGCCGAAGGCGGTCGTTTACTTCCCTGGCCATTATTCTTCCGCAGACGTCATCACGACCCCCGTCGGTTTCTGGAACAGCCGGTTTCTGTGACACAACCCCCCACTTAAAAATATTCACTCGTGAATATAGGAAACAGCACAAGAAAACGGCCCACACCACGTATGCTACGGAACTAGTAGCTCTACTAAATGAAACGGTATCTCTGCACTCTACAGTAAAAGAAACACTTACAGCCAAGAGTAACACAGCACTCTGCGAGGCTCTCCCCCCCCCCCCCCCCCCCCAAAAAAATCGTGGCACATATTTTGTAGCACAAAGTTTGCCGGTGATAAATACTATGCACACAGAACTAATACTTGTTTAACACTTACAAGAAAGAAAAAAAAAAAAATATTGCGAAACGGGACAAAACGTTGTAATACATATACTCGATAGTTTGGCAGGCTTCTTCCCGAGGTGCATATCAGCCTGGGCGCCTAAAGCCGACTCAGGTAATCTGCTCCCACATTTTCGCTGCCTTTAATGTGTTGCACGCGAAAGTCGTACTCTTGCAGCTGGAGACTCCAGCGCATAACGCGAGCGTTGGCATGACGTGTACGATTAATATACAGAAGGGGTTGATGATCCGTCTGAAGCACGAACGGTCTGCCATATAGGTAGGTGTGGAATTTCTGTATGGCCCATACCAACGCCAGTCCCTCACGTTCAACTGTCGCGTAGGCAGTCTCTATCGGCAGTAGCTTTCTGCCTGCGTATGCTACTGGGTGTAACACCCCACCGTCCTCCTGCAGCAAGACCGCTCCAATGCTGTGATCAGAGGCGTCCGTCCTCAAGATAAATGGTTTTTCTAGGTCGGGTAACTTGAGTATAGGGGCACGCGCTAGCATCTGTTTCAGCTTGTTGAACGCCCTCTCGTGCTTATCCTCCCAGTCCACCCGATTGCTGCCGCCCTTCCGAGTTAGGTCTGTCAGGGGGGGCGGAAACTTCGGCGTAACCGGGAACAAATTCCCGGTTGTATCCGGCCAGTCCCAGGAACGAACGAACTTGCCGCTTGGTCTCGGGCCTTTTTGCAGTTAGGATCTTGTCGACAAGTCCCTCCAGTGGAGCCATTTGGCCTTTGCCCACCTGGTGTCCCAGAAAGGCCACCTCCTCCTGCCCCACCTCGCATTTGGTCGGCCTCACCGTCAGTCCGGCGTCCCTGATTCTCCCCAACACCCGCCGGAGCGCAGACAGGTGTTCCTCCCACGTCTCGGTGGCAATCAGAACATCGTCGTAGTAGTACGTCACTTCCGGCACTTCGTCTAACAGTCTTCGCATGAGTTTCGTGAAAACCGCAGGGGCAGTCTTGATGCCGAAGGGCATAAAGCGGAACTGGTACAGCCCGGTTTCAGTGGAGAAAGCGGTTTTGTCTTTCGACTCCTCGGTCAGAGGGACCTGCCAGTATCTTTTGCAGAAATCCAGTTTGGTGAAATATCTTTTCGACCCCACATCAGCGAAGAGTGTGTCGACCCGGGGAATCGGCTCGGCGTCGGAGACCAGCACGTTGTTTACTCCTCGAAAGTCGACACACGGCCGGTGCGTGCCGTCCGACTTCTTCACGACGAGTGCGGGGGAGTTGTAAGCCGAGTTAGATCTCTGAATGATGCCCATTTCGGTCATCCTTTCCACTTCTTTCTTGATCGTCTGACGCACGGCAAAAGGCAGCGGGTATTGCCTGACGTTGATTGGCGCGGTTGTTTTCAGCTCCAACCTGCATTCGGCCAAATCTGTGCGTCCAGGCAGGTCCGAAAACACAGTGTCGAACTCAGCAATTAGCCGTTTGGCTTGTCTTTTCTGCGCCGCTGTCAGTCCGTCAGAGATCACCACGTCGAGGCTGTCTTCTTTCTTTTGGAGGTTCAGTAGTGGCATACCGCATTCCTCTTCCCTGTCAAAGGTGACCACCGCACACTGGCTCACCTCCGGTTGTTTGGTCTGGACTTCCCGTTCTTCATATTTCTTTAGCATGTTCAAGTGAAACAGCTTTGTAGCGTGACCCAAGTTCACGGCATAATCCAGGTCCCCCTTCCTTGCAACAACATGGTAAGGTCCTTTCCACTGCATCAGCAGTTTGTTGTGATCCGTTGGTAACAGGATGAGGACCTTATCCCCCACCTGCAGTGTGCGGTTGCGAGCTTTCTTGTTGTAGTGTTGCTTGTAGCGGGCACTCGACCTTTCCAGCTCCTGGTGGGCCACTCGGCAAGTATTCTCAAGACGGTTTCGAAGCTCGAAGACGTACTGGTATGTTGTCCGGAGCTCAGGTTCTAGGGACTCGTTGGTCCACAATTCTCTCAGAACAGAAAAGGGACCCCGCACCTGTCGTCCGTAGAGCAACTCGAACGGAGAAAAGCCAAGGCTGGCCTGGGGCACCTCCCGGTAAGCGAAGAGAAGGGGGCCGAGGTACCTATCCCAATCATTTGGTTTCTCCTGGCTCATCCGCTTGAGCATCATCTTCAACGTTCCATTGAATTTTTCCACCAGCCCGTTAGCCATCGGATGGTACGGCGTCGTGTGCAGCTGGCGCATCGACAGCAGTCGACTCACTTCGCGCATGAGATCGGAACAAAAATTCGCACCGCGGTCGCTGAGAATTTCTCTCGGGACCCCGGTCCGAGCAAACATCTCTACCAAGGCCTCCGCCACCCGTTCGGTGGTTATGTCGGGAAGCGCCACGGCGTCCGGGTAGCGGGTTGCATAGTCCACCATTGTCAGAATGTATCTGTTTCCCTTCGTCGTTGCCGGTGCGAGGGGTCCCACGATATCGACAGCCACCAGCAAAAAGGGGTTGTCGATAGTCGGCATCGTTCCGAGTGGCGCTCTCGACACCTTGCCCTTAGGAGTTGTCCTTTGACATTGGTCGCACGAGTTGACGAACCGCTTCACATCGCCTTGAACTCCCGGCCAGTAGAACTCCCCAAGGATGCGGTGGCTTGTTTTCTCCACGCCTTGATGCCCCACCAGTATTCCGTCGTGAGCCATGCTCAGGACAGTGTCCCGGAGGCCCCGGGGAACGACCAACTGGTGGTATTCTCGCTCGCCCGGCGTCCGGAAAACGCGGAAAAGCAACCCCCTCTGCATGACGTACTCCTACGTGTTGCCACTTTTCCGCCATCTCCAGACCTTCCCCATGCGTTCAAAACAGCTCCTCAGGGTATTGTCTTTCCTCTGCTCCTCCGCCAGTTTCTCGGGCTTCTCAGGTTCGCCGCCGATCAGCGGGACCCGAAGGGGAGAACTCGTCTGTTTCTTCTGCTTGTTGCTCCTTGTCTCCACAGCTGCGGTCACGGGGTATGCTTCCTCTTCCTCTCCGCTCCCCTTGGGTGGGTTTCCTGCATTCTCTGCCTTGGGCAGGTTCCAACTCTGATCAGGGTCTCCCGGGGCGCGAACGTTCGGGATGTTTCCGAGGATGACATCATAAAGCGGGTTCTCCATGCACTTGGCGATTAGGTCCCCCGTGAAAAAGGGCGTGTCCACGTGCACCCTTGCCTCAGGCAGGATTCGCACAGTGCCGTCTACTAGATAGACGGGACTCGACTCTCCCATCAGATCGGCCTCAGTGATCAAACTTCTGCGCACCACCACAGTATTACAGCCGGTGTCCCTTAGGACGCTAACTGTCTTGCCTTGGATTTTCCCTGCTGTGACCGGCATATTCGTCATCGGCGGCTCCGGCTCCGACACCGCGTTCAGGACAGGTACTTTTGTCCCATCCTTGAGCTCCACGTAGCCCCCTTGAACACAACTTGCGGTTGTATTTCGCGACTCTGGGGTCTCCCTGAGACAGGAAACCTTGTTCTTCTCATGGGGCCTACTCCAACACTGGCTTGCTGCGTGTCCGGTCTTTCCGCATTGTCGGCACGCGATGGGCTTCTTGGTGGAAAAGCCGGCCCTGCAGTCAGCGGCCAGATGTCCAGTTTTATCACATAGGAAGCATCTCCTGGGCGGGCGCGAGCTCCCCGAAGGCCTTGCACCTTGCTTGGCCCGTGTCGCTTCGTCAGCCCCACCACCCTTGCCGTGAGTCTCCTGTTGTTGTGCCTCTAAGTACCGGTCAGCCAGCTCTGCCATGTCGCCCAGTTCCTTACTCTTCCTTTTCCGGAGGAACAAAGACAATTTTGGGGGGGGGGGGGGGGGGGGGGGGGGGGCTCCGCAAATAAACTGCTCGGTGAGCAAGAGGTTTCTCAAGGCGTCAAAATCCTTCGCCGTCTCTGACAGATCGACCCACCGATCGAGAAAACTGGCCAACCTGGCAGCAAACTGGGTGCCCGTCTCCCCTTTTTCCGGCTTCCCGTCCCTGAACTTCTCCCGGAAGCCCTCGGCTGTCAGGCGGAACCTCTGAAGGAGCGCTTTTTTAACTTTGTCGTAGTCAGCCGAGTCTTCCGGGGTCAGTCGCGAAAACACCCTGAGCGCCTCTCCGGTGAGGCAGACGCTAAGTGCGGTGGCCCACTGCTCCCGTGGCCATCGCTGTCCCGTGGCCAGCCTCTCAAATCTCAGGAGGTACGCGTCCTGATCGTCCTTCTCCTCGTTGAATGCTGGCAACCAGCGCTGGGGGTTCTTTCCCAGAGTTTGCCCGGCCCCCTCGGTTCCTCCACCTGCTGCTGGCGGAGGCGTCGCCGCGTTCTGGGCTTCTCGTAGTTTGATCTGGGCCTCTCCGAGCTTTACTCTCAGCTCCAGCGATCGAAACTCGGCATCTTCTCGGGCTCGAGCCTCTTCCTTGGCTGAATTTCTTTCTTCAGCCCTTGCTTCTCTCTCTAGGGCCTTTTCTCTTTCGCCCCTCGCCCGCTCGGAGTCTACCCATTCCTTGAGGGCTGAACCTTTGAGCCCGAGCTGCTTTCCGTACGAAATAAGGTCGCCTATCTCCATGTTTATGTCGCACCAGGCAATCCGTTACGCGACAAGGCTCCCTTCAACAATCCAGAAATCACTATCCGTTCTAAGGAAGCTGCCTCTATGCTCGGCTCTCTCTCTCTCGTCATGGAAGCCTCTCCACCGTGGTCAGCAAGTCCTGTCGCGGACGCCAATTTATGTCACAGGAAGGCGGTAGGCCTCCCGAGTAACGATGTGAAAGAAGGGGACCGCTGACCGAGCGATAGTGCCACGCTCTGGTGGAGAGTCTTACCAATGAAGAGAGACGGAGGCGTGTGTCAGATATGTAGATGACGTTTAATTTGACAGGGATAGGGTAGATAATTAGGCGCTATATAACATGCAAAAATCACGTAGACATCAAACGGCAGAAGCACAGGTACGCACGGTATAACAGTTACAATTTCATGCTTGGGGTTGCCTAGACAGCACTAGAAAAATACTAAGTTTAAGAGAGTCCAAATGGTAAACTAAAATAGGAGGATAAGTGAGTGCAAAGAAAAAGTCTCATCTGGCGTAGAGGTGCTGGCGTCTCTCTGCGCGGTCCGTCCGAGGTGGAGAAATTCCGGCGGGTGGCTTGGCACACCGTGGGCGCGGCTCACTGGCCCCGCACGCCCACTTTTTGCGGTCGCACACTCACTGGAAGCTTCGTCCGGTGCCTGGCGTGGGGCCGTCGACAGGGTCTCGCCGCATCCCTCAACGTCGCGATGCGTCCGTCTGCCTTAGAGTTCTCTCTCGCACTGTCAGTCCTGGCGACCCCGCGGTTCCCGCACTCTCTTTGTTCCCACGGTAGGTTGTTGCCCCCTCGGTCTGACCCCTGACCCTAAAGCAGGGTTCTTCTAAACACTAAGACCCACCAGGCAATTCGAGCGCTGACGAAAAACACATTCAAACAGCGAGCCGCCAGCTCGCCTCGTAAATCTGGGGCTGCAGAGTCCTGTGTACCCCCCATAATCACTCTAGGTTGTGTATACCAAGAAACACCGAACATGCGGTCGCTTCAACGAAGCGCTCCCTGCGTAACCTGACACGCGCCTGGCTGCGAGCTCATCCGCCGAAGGCGGTCGTTTACTTCCCTGGTCATTATTCTTCCGCAGACGTCATCACGACCCCCGTCGGTTTCTGGAACAGCCGGTTTCTGTGACACAAGCAGTGTTGGGAAGTACTCTATGTACATGGTACTTAAAGTACTACTGTTTAGAAAAATTTTTCTTTAGTTGAAGTAAATTCTCTGAACAAGTACTTGCATTTTCCAAGGAAAGGAAGACTCCCGACTACAATGTACATTCCCCGAATTCGAAAACAAAAAAATGGCAATATCGTCGCGTGAAGACGCGCTCTTTCGAGACGTCATCTGGTCATTTCTCTGAGTGAAGTAATAGCGACTGTAAGACCGATGGAAAGAAGTGCCTTATAAGTTGATTGTGTCAAACAGCTCGTCAGTGAGAGTAAAACAACTACACTGCGGCGACTTGGCTTTATACAATATTTGCTAACATTTCCGTAAAAAACTGATGCACCTCTGACTAAACTTCGAGCAAAGCATACCAGTTAAAACAATACTGTACAGGGAATGAAAAGACATCATGAAATATTGTGTTAAAAGTGCTTGTAATTTTCCTTAAATTATATTGTATTTATATACGTGACTTCAAGTACATTGCACCCGGTGCGCTTACTACTTTACTTGAAGTACATAACCTCTCATTTTCTTTGAAATTTACATCAAGTACTTTTTAGATGTACTTTACGCAACACTGTAAGCAAGCAAACACTGTCTAAAATCAAGCTCAGACAGTGCTAAACCTCAAAGTAGAAATGACACATTCACAGTACGATCATTGACCAAACAAACAAGAAAGTACAAAACAATTAGACACGCAGAAGCAGAACCGGCTATTAAAGCATTTCTGTCAAAAAAAAAACAAAAAAAAACAAGCCGATTCAAATTTGGCTAGCACAATTTCGCTAACGAATCCAAACCTCTGTACTTACTTCTTACCATAAAAAACATATAAAAGTAACTTCAAAAGTAATTCGCTACTTTTTGCGGTAATTAGTCATTTTCTCAATTACTTTCTATTTGAGTAATTTCTACTGTACTCAAATTACTTTTGACGTCACTACTCAGTAACTAAGCTTAATTACTTTTTTTGAGTAAACTGTGCATGTCTGACTCCGGCATACTTTTTTTTTTTTTTTTGCTGCTTCTGCAGAAGTATTGCAAGGATATCCCGGACCGTTAGATCACAAGCAAGTGTATTTCAGCATCTGTATTTTGGCCTTAAAATGCATGTATCTTAGTACTAATTGTACTCCGGATTAATGTTTTATTTTTTTATCTACCCACTTTCACCCGAATTTGGTGTCGCGTGAACGTGTTTAAAAAGCAAGGTTACCGACGCCCAAATTCTAAAGTCCGCACGCTTGGGTAAATTCATTATAAAGTGTATCATTAGTTTGGAGTAAGAGCAGTGTGTTCCGTTTTAGCTTCAGTAGCAGACTTGAACGATACTCACCAGAAATAATCAAATTACTTGTAATCAATTACTTCTTACATTCATTTTGTAAATATTTGAATACATTTAATAGGAAATACCGTATTTACTCGATTCTAAGCGCCCCCTTTTTTTCACACCCGCGATGTTCAAAGAGAGGGGGGGGGGGGGGGGTGCTTAGATTCAGAACATGCCCCGAAAATACAAAACTTGCACAAGAAATTTGAATTTACTATAATCAAAATGAAAGATTAAATGTTCTAAAGGAAATAAATAAAGACTGGAGAGTAGCCCGCTTGCCATCAGTTTGCACCACGATCGACTAGTCGCTCTTGCGACTAGTCTTTTGAAAATGATGTAGGGCGCAAGTTTCCAACCGTCGCCTGTGATGCACAGCATTACGGTCACCCTTTACTTCTCATAGCCAGTCATACGCACGTTTACTTCTCAGGCGCCTACTTCGTTCACGGTGCATGTCCTTGGCATGTCGATGTACACAGGGGTCTCATCGGCATCGCCGATCTGCCCGAGTCCATAGCGAGAATCGCGACGCAGCTTCATCACATAACGTTGGAAGTTGACAAGCTTGTCCTCGAAGTCCAGCGGTATGATCAGATTACAAGTGAA